>NC_143252.1:138642403-138945433 GCF_984573655.1 Nuphar pumila | reverse complement strand
TTTATATGTTGTATACAAGATCCCTTTATGTACTTATTTATTTATTAATTTTAAGATAGGTTCTTCCCAAGCCCCCAACACAAGGAAGAAATAAACATTCATTCATGAAAGAAGCAGGCTCATGCAACATCGGTCACTGATAGGTCATTCATATCATGAATTGAGCTAACGCATTTACACAAAAGATCAACCAACAAATTTGTGAAACACAATAGGCAAATGAAAGAAAACTAAGGGTTAGGGATGCAAATGGGTCGGATTTAGGAAGTTTTTTTTTTTTTGCAAATTTTGGGTGTCCTAGATCCGAACCGATAAGACTCCCCAATGTATTTTCTGATCCTAACTCTAACCGTTTGCATCCCTACTAAGGGTGTGTTTGTTTATAAACGAGTTGCCAAAATGTTTCCTGTGGGGGTGAGGTGGGACAGGTTTTTTTTCTTTTTGGATATTTAAACTAAGAAACCACCCTCAGGATCAGAAACCTAACTGCCCTGGTGCTGCCTGCCATACTTACGGTCACTGTCTTAGCAGCGTAAAATCCTGTGGGCTTACCCTTGCCCATCCCATCCTAATTCAAATGATGGGATCCGTGTTCGGTGGGAAAGAGCACCAAAATTTGAGATTTACCAGACGAAATGAATATATTACTAACTAGGATCGGTAAAGTGCACCAAATATACCCGGATAAACATTTTAAGTGCGAAATAAATGAATAATTAGTTCAAGCTCTGCCACAAGAAAATATGACAAAACAAAGAATTTGAGATTAATTATTGCAAAGAAAGAGAGAAAGCATGGTTTAAGTCAATCGAGCTTCAGCACTATGGATGCAAATGGGTCGGATCCAGGATGGGGGGTTTTGCAATTTTCGGCTGTTGAACGCCTCCCGTGGGTTTCGAACTGTGGTCGTGCCATGTCAGTTGACAAACCACAGTTGCCCCCTAACCAAAACGAACAGCGGACCGCTCCTGGGCTGCAACACTACATTCTAAATACAAAATCATATCTAAAAAGAAACTATTCAAGTGCTCAGAAACCACTATTAAGACACGAAGAAACTGAACATATATCATCTCTAAGAAAGCAAAGCAAAAATAAAATATTAAGAAGAAGAAGAAGAACAGAGGAAGAGTTCCGAGCACCAAACGATCAAAAACTCAAAGCCAATCTACAAGAGAAACTCATACGAAAAATGTCCAGGGATCGGTTGCTTACTGGAGAAGCTAAGCCCAAACAACAGGCAACCAGAGTAAACTAAACGAACTCTTGAGGTAAGGAAGGAAACGAACACCCTATCTATTTATAGGGTCGGTAGGTGTGGCCTCACTCTCACATCTCGGTTGAAATGACCGGAAACAACCTCTCCCATCCCTTCTAGGGTGTCAACGGTTAGGTTTTGGTTCGGACCCAGGTTTAAGCAGACTCAAACCAGGTTTTAGACGATGGTAACGGGTCCGGACCTGAGTTTAATCGGACCTATTATAAGAGAAACCATACCTGGATCTTATAA
Source organism: Nuphar pumila (assembly GCF_984573655.1). Lineage (NCBI taxonomy): Eukaryota > Viridiplantae > Streptophyta > Magnoliopsida > Nymphaeales > Nymphaeaceae > Nuphar > Nuphar pumila. The sequence goes on along the minus strand of NC_143252.1, from coordinate 138,943,923 downwards.
AAACTACATGAACCAGACCTGGTAAAGTAATATTTGTATCATTTTTACATTGAAAATCTACCATCTTATTCGAAACTCGGGTCAAACCCAGATCTGGTATAAAATTTTACAAACCAAACCCGGCTTCATGTATTAATCGGACCTGAAGGGTTTGACAGGGGTCTTCTTATTTATCACCAAACCCTAACCTTATAGGGTTTGGTATGGGTCAAGACTGGGTCAAACCTGACATGTTGACACCGTTACGCCTTTCTTCCCACCACGGACGACATGTTTCGATAGTCGATGCTCGGGTCTATGTATGGCATCCAACTCAACCCAACAACAACAACAACTACGCCTTCATCCCAAAACAATTGGGGTCGACAGCGATATGAACCAAAAAAAAAATCATTGTGGGTCTTTCACATGGATCCTTCTCCTCCAATCATTTTCTATCCAATGCCATGTCCTCAGTAAGGTTCAAAGCATCCAACTCAACCCCAACACAAATAAATGTTGGTTGGGTTCAAATTATGGTTTCCATCATGTAGCCACGAGGTACAAACGTCCATAGTGACAAACATTTTTTTCGGCAAAATCTCACTTGTCAAAAACTCGTGAGAAATAAAAAAAAATCATAAATCTTACATTTTTTGGCAAAATCTCAACAATAAAAAAATATTTGTATAAGAAAATATTAATAAAAATTATTTAAAAATAAAATATACCTTTTTTTACAATAAATAGCCGTTTAAAACATAAATATTGTGTTTAAATCACGGTATTTATGTTTTTTTTATAAATCTCACGATATTTTGAAAATCTCAGTTTTAAACTTTCAGGCAATTTCTCGCGAGATTCTCACGTTATTTGTTACAGAGCAAACGTCTCTCAAAGTCATAGGCGCAGGTTGTTCTGATCCAATCGGGCATCATGGATGTGTTTTGCTTTCAATGAAAAACAAAATAGTATTACCGGAGAAAGTACCACACATTCTGGGCTGTTGATATGTGAAGCTTTATAAAAGCATGTACACGTGTCATAGTCGGATAATTCAAGAGTCAAAAACTAAAATAATAATAATAAAAATAAAATTCAAATACACACCAAACTTTTGGCTCTAATTCATATGTCCTCCAAACTTTTGAAAGTTTTCAATTAGGCGCCAAAGGTTTCGCACTGTTAATAAATGCCCTCATTCCTAAACTGCCGTTACCATGCCCTTGAGTTAAAACTAACTATTATTTTAAAGTTATTATTTTGCCCTTGCACGTCTGGGCTCTTCTTACCAACCCAAACCTAATTTATTTATATCCAAACAGATTTTATCCACACTAAGATGGTGCAACGGCCCCTTCCATAGATAAATGAGGTTTAAAATAAAATTTTGATTATCACACAAATAAAAATCAATGAAGACATAAAATTCAGTATGCATTTAAAATAAGATGTTTGTTTGAAAAAAGTGCATAAGAAAATATAACTGCCTAAACCATAAACCAAATCCAATAATAAAAAAAAATGCGGATGTCAACAGGTCTAATGTAACCCTACATCCAACCGGAATCCAAATCCGATTAGTGGAATTCAGTAACCAAATCCCTTTTTTTTTTTAAAGTTGGATTGAGTTAGCATAAGCATAAAAAAAACCCAGACCTACAGTTCAACTGCTACAAGGACAAAATAGTAACTTCAAAACAGTAGTTAGTCCTAACTCAAGGTTATCTAGCTAACCCGCGGTTTAGGAACGAGGGCATTTGATTAACAGTGAGAAACCTTTGGTGGCTAATTAACTGAAAACCTCAACTTGGCTCAGTCCGGTTCACACAACCCAAACAAGCGCAGTCTGAACATTTCCTAGCCCTAAACAAGCTGATCTCGAACAGCCCTTGCTGGGTTCGGTTCATTGATATTGTTTAGCAGTCCTATGTTAAGGTCAGCCATGGCACACTTCAAAAGGGTTTGGCATAGTGGCGTAAGACTTATGCCGGCTTGGCGGGTGGTCTAGGTTCAAATCTCATAGGCGCCACTTATTGTGCAATCCGAAGCGTGGTGACTGTAAGTATGGCAGGCAGAACCAGCACAGCTAGGTCTCTGATCCTGATGGTGGTTTCCTCACGTTAAAAAAAAAAGTCAGCCGTGGCATTCTGATAAAACGGTTTAATCACAAAGGCATGGCAATATCGTAATTTTCATGTAAAGCAGCGGTTACTGGTAATTTCCAGGCCAATCGTCTTTGCCGTCTTTTCGCTCAACGGCATGTACGGAAAGCTTGGAATCCGAACATGCCGTGTTGCTTTTTCAGAACATCCCGTCTGCTTTTCTCATGTTGAGGGAATCCCTTCCCATTGGAGTTACTTTTCTCAACCCTGGGAATATTTTCCCTTTTCCAACTTTACACGTTTACCATCATTTTAAATCTTCTTTTTTTTATCCTAACTTGCCTCTTTCGCAAGCAATTGCGTGGCGGCCCTTCAATGTCACACATCTTGTTATTGGGAATTTTTTGGTAAGGAAAATATCTCGCAATAAATTAAAACTTTATTTTTTTCTGAAAGTCTTGAAAATTATCAGCATATATAATTTAAAATATAGTAAAATGTACAAAAATAGAAAACAAAAATTATAAAATAAATCAGCATATGTAATTTAAAAGATAATAGACTATACAGAAATATAAATTAAAAATTAGAAAAATAGAAGATTTTAAAAAGTGTATATATAGAGCCCATTTCTCATTCTGCCGCTTAGTTTTGAAGTATTTTATGATAGACATGAACCGTTGGATGCTTTTAGCATGCTTAATTTAGTGGGAAAGTGGGAATTGACTCTTTCATCATGTTTTTTTGGTAAAAAAATATATATTTTTATGAGCCTAAAAAAACTGATACCTTCGTAGACATTGATTTTGGATCACCGGAAAAACCTGTATACAGGTCAGATTCCGGTGATCAAAAGGCCGGTTCTCACTAAACAAAACCTATAGATCACATCTATGGTATTAAATGTGAGAAAAAATACCAAAAAAATGTGATTTTGAGGTGGCAGAACGAGAAAGTGGGCAAAACAAGCTCATTACTAATATATATATATATATATATATATATATATATATATATATATATATATATATATATATATATATATATATATATATATATATATTCTGCACTGCAACTCATACGCAGAGCTGACTGACCTCTTTGAGATTTGAAGCCACTGCCTAGGGCCTTAAATGAAAAAAATATATAACGCTTATATTTCATATGCTGAGGGCCTCCAATAAAAAAAAATATGAAGAAACGTGGGCATCTAATGAAATATGACTAGGGCCTCAACTTCTCTTGAGCCGCCCCTGCTCATACGCAAGTATCAACAATAAAAAAATGTGGTTAAAAGATGATAAAATCTTTGATATTTTCAAAATATGACTTATACTTCAAGTTTCTTGTTATTGGTATTGTGTGCAAATTAAATTCAAATTTCAATTCAGATTTCCAGATACTGATATTTTAGGCTTAATAATTCCATAGATTCCTTTTTGGATAAGGGTTTATGCACAAAAACATTATAATTTGGAGTCTGTGGCTTTTTGTGCATCAATCAAAAATTTTTTTTTCTTCTCCATGAATTGTAAGCTCAAGGTATGAAAACTCTAATCATACACAAAACTATGGATTAGGCCTTTTGTTTTCAAAGTTGAAAACAATTGGTCCTTAGGTGTCTAGTGCTACCAAAATCTATCCATGACAATTTTAAAACTATTTTGAATGTAAAGCTTAAAAATAATTTTAAAATAGAATAAGGATGAGATAGAGTTCTTCTACATAGGGTAGAACTCTACCCCATGTAGGCTTCTAGAAGCTTCTTGAAATATTCTTTGAGAATATTAATTTAAAAAAATAAAATAAAACAAAAAAGATGAAATCTAAATGGATAAAGAAGGTAGAGTTCTACATATGATAGAACTCTACCCCTATGAGAGGTCTCTAGAGGAGATGTCACCCCCTCTCTAGAAGACCTACAAAAATTATATAAGGGATCTAACTCCTCTCTCTCTCTCTCTCTCTCTAGAACTCGTTTTCTACAAGGAGAGAGAGAAAAGAAAGGAAGAAAGAAAAGAATAAGAAAAAACATTTTTTCTAAAGCATTCAGCGATTTTCTAAGTTTCTTCACACTTTGAATCAAGGCATTTGTTTCTCTCTAGGTTCTTACGAGAATAAATAGTTTAGCTTTCAACAAAAATGTTTAGTCTCATATCTAAGAGGAAAAGATTTTTTGGGTGGTTTAAATAAACTCTTTATTCTTCATTTTTTACTTTGGTAAACCTTGTGTGTTAGAGTGGCTTGCATACGTTGCTGTGCTTCATGCAGGAATGAACATGTTGGTCATGCACACGAGCGTGTGTGTGCAAGGGTGCTTGAGGCGCAATGTGGCATTTTGAGAGTGCACTTTTTCCTGTATGCACAAGGGTGCTTGAAGTGCAATGTGGCATTTTGATGACGCACTTCGCATGCTCACACAGACGCGAGACACATGTAAGGCGTAGAGGTCTGTTTTGACCTTAACCTTTTACCAAGTTGTTTTTGATTTTTCATTTTCTTGAATGGTTTGGCTGTTTGAAGGACTTTAAGAATGCATTTATATAGTCTTTATAGGACATTGTAACAGTTGGGCAGATTTGGAGATCCTTGACCATTGGTCAAAGGCAGATGACCGTCCAGGGTCATTTTCATCCACTCTTCAAACCGTTAGATTTATGACCTTTAATTTTATTTATCACAAAAAACATATTAGCCTTCCAAAAGTCTATAAATTTCTTCTTTTTTGGCGTTTGAATCATAAGATTTTTCTGATTCTCAAGTTTTCTCTCCTTTTCTTTTGCACTCAATTTAGCTTGCCAAGTTCACATGTGGGGGAGGTCACGTGATCTTGCGAAGCAATGACGCTCTTGAGGTCCAAGCCTATTTGTATCCTGGGAACTCAATCGTGAACCAACCATTTTCTCATCTTAAGAAATCTCGAAGTGAGGCGATTGAAAGTCTAAATATATCGATCTTAAGAATGTGCCTCTAGGATTATGATCTCGATTTTCCAAAAAAAAAAATTGGCCACTATTTGTAACAACAATTTTATAACTTCAATATGGCCTTTGGTTTTATATCCAACTCCATCAATCTGCAAAGTTGTGACCTTGAGAAATTTGATTGATTTGATGGGTCAAACTACAAGCGATGGCAATCAGAGATCTTCTTCATGTTGTTCGGTCTGCACATTGACTATTTCATCAAAAAGTCATGCCTCACTGTTATTGCTAGAAAAGTCAAGACATGATAACAGAAGAAAGAGCGAGTAAAGTGGCACACAGACAATAAATGATTGATGTGTATTCTTCTTTGGTAAACCTTGTGTATTAGGGTGGCTTGCGGATCTTGGTGCACTTTATGCATGAATGAATGTGTCGTTTGTGCACACGTGCATGTGTATGTGCAAGGGTGCTTGAGGCACAATGTGGCATTTTAATGGCGCACTTCGCACGCTCGCAGCGGTGCGAGGCGTCAAGGTTCACTTTGACCTTAATCTTTGACCAAATCATCTTTGACTTTTTGTTTTGCCAAATAGACTAGCCGTTTGAAAGACTTTAAAATGCATTTATATAGTGTTTATGGAGTGTTGTGACTGTTAGACGGTTTTGAAGGTTCTTTACCATTGGTCAAAGTCAAGTGACCATCCAAGGTCATTCTTGCTCAATCTTCAAATTGTTAGATTTATGACCTTTAATTTCATTTATCATAAAAAAATTTGTTGGCCTTACAAAGCTGGTGAACTGTGATAGTCAATATCATGCATGGCCAGGGTGCAGCAGGTGCCCCCACCTCCCCGTGTTGTTCTATGTTGTCCTACCACCAACTTGTGTATTTCTTTTTTAGTCCACTCGAACAAATTCTTGTAATCATGTGAGTCTAATAGTCGAGACACATTCCTCTAATTAAAGGTCGTGACAAGGTTGCCCCTTTCAATCTAGAACTAATCCTATATAACCACGGTGGGAGTCGCCTGTGTGGCAATTCGGGGGAGGTGGGGTTGTGAAGGTGTTGAGTTGAAGACCCGGGATCAAACCCCACTGGCGCGCGGGTGTAGCAATAGATTTAAAAGGTGGGCCACGTAAGGCAAGGTGGTCGTGAGGCCAGACTATCAGAGTCTGCTATTTTTAGTACTTTGTTTTGGTTTCCCTTGATTCCATGACAAGAAAGTGACAAGTCCATTGAACATTAATCGAATCCTGTGAATGTGGGGTGTGTACAATGATCTATCACTGGGCTTCACACGATTTGCAGTACTTAATGATTCACTGGCTTTGTCATCACATGCTGACATTTCAAGCTACTCAAAAAAGTTATCAACACCCTTGACCTACACAATTCATACTGGCCTCGATGTATTTGATTATATATCTAAGATCGTTCCAAGCTGCCTGGAGTTGAAATCTTAAAGAAATCTATCAGATTACAATTGTTACTTCAAAATTTCTATCTTGGGATTGCATATTGTAAGATAAACTGAGATGAACAGGACTCTAGATCTTAAAAAGCAAGAGGTTCAAATAGTGGTTAAGGTTTGTAGTAGGAATCTTTGCATGATCTTGCTCCATTACCTTTTAAGAGGACTCATCTTACCTCTACACATATGCTTTGCAATGCCAAAACTAGTTGCACTGGCATTTCTTTTATGCCCCCTATTAAGTAAGTGTTGGAGAGTGCTAAAAATGTGTGCACGTTAAAAAGGATTGAATTTGAGATGTTAAATGTGAACACCAAGTACTATGCTTGAGGTATTCAAGAATAAGGACCTCAAGATGTACTTAGTCTACAATTATAGTATTCATCTTGTTGGGAGCATCATCTAATGTAATCACCATCCCTTCATGAGTGGTATTTTGTCACTTAGAATCTTCAATGTAATTATTTTCATCTTGATAGTTAATTCATAATTTTATTTTATTTTCAAAATAAAAGTGTTTTAACAATCAAGATTTTTTATAGAATGTTATTTTTTCAATGCATCAAAAATCACCTCAAATAGGCATCTAAATAGGAAGTTATGGGTGAAATAAGTTAACCTATGGAGGTTATTTGGACCAGTTTCTTGACGACAATCAGAATGATTGTTAGTACACAAATTTTTCGTTAGTAGCTTTTGATAACGATAAATTAATTTGTCATTAGCAATAATTGTCATTATCACCAAGAATTGCAGTTAACACCTTTCATTATTAACGACAAATAAATTTGACTTTAACACCATTTGTCGTCAGCATGTTTCATCAGTTTTAGAAAGGGTGCACCACCCTCATCCATTCACATTCACCTTCTAGACTTTAAATGGGATATCCTCCTCGCAAATTCCTTTTACAAAAATAAAGCTCTTTGTCCAAGGTAACATGTCTTTGATAAATCTCAAACCTTAATTCAAATTTAGCTCAATAGGAGCCATCCATGAAATCTGAATCGAGTTTGGAGAGTCGAATCTTGGATAAGAAGGAAACGATCTATTAGAAAAATTACAAATACGGTTAAGCTTAATCCATCACTAATTTAGCTTAATCTATTACCCAAATCCCTTATCTCATACCCTTGTTGGAGCTTGTGCCTAGCTGAAGTGTCACATTTGCTTCTTTGCACTCCCCAACAACTTATAAAGGGCTACCTAAGCTTGAGGTGAGATTCAATGCTTTTTTATTTTTATTTATTCATTTTTTTATAAGTTTTGATAGCCCTAACATTTATATATTTTTGTGTCTTTGTCTTTTTCCTTAGTCTTGGTGGCTCTTGTCGTTGAAATAAGTTTTTTAATAGGATTTGCATATGAGATACTGGCTTTTGCAGTGTAGCAATTCAAAAATGAATATCGAGGGTTTCTGGTTCAACTGATCTCTACTCAACGGAGGAGGAAAGGCACATGACCTTGTAGAATGTACCCCACAATCACTGTTAAATTTGAATCTGATTTCGGACCCTTTTTTTTAGCTAGTTTTTTGTGAAAACCCTTGTTTTTATTTTCAAAAATTTGGGGATCCACATAATAAAGATCATGGTGGGACCGTTTCTTTAAACTCCAAGATCCAAGTTTCTTAAAATTGATGTTGTGAGGTTGGGAATTTTGTTGTTAATTTTTTATTTTTGAATATTGGATCCACCTCGAATACAAAATCTTGTTTTTCTTCATTCTATTCTACTTGACACTGTCTAATTGGCAGAAACACATCTCCCTAAGCGTAGGTCATTTTTTGAGGTTCTAGGGCTTGTGCAAAAATACATGCATGGCTCTTTTATTCTTATATTCAATATGATTTTGAATTTTGATTAAAGGTCTCCAAAAATACATATTAATAGAAAAAATAGTTAATTTTTGACTATTTTTTGCATAACAGATCTTGTCCTTAGACTTGTGTCAATATAATCTGACATAAAAAAATCGCACTTTTATAGTCGTTGAAAAGTTGAGACTTAGATCCCAAACCTTTCAGTTTTTGAGTCAAAGTTGAGTTTCTGTTTTTGCATTCCAAAGCCAAAACAATAAACTGTCCTATAGACTAAAATCGATAAACAATCTACATTCCAAAATGTGTTTATCCCCAACTGTTGATTAGATCAAGGTAATCTTAGCAGCATTGAAAATTTAACATCCTAATATATTTCTTTTATTTTTACCATTTTTTCTGAATTCCTAGCACAATTGGCCAAAAAATAATGCAGATCAGACATAATAGGTGTGTTGTGCCTATTGATCTCTTAGTTTTATAAATGTTCTTGTGGTTGTATCTCAACGCCCATTCAACATTTTTCAGCAAAAAACTGTGTTGTTGGAAAGGGTTTTTTGTCTAGGACTTTTGTTTTTTATTGGTATGTTTTTTATATTCTTTCATTTTCTGGGTCAAAAACAAGTAGCAAGATCTGTCACTGGTCCTTGATCTAGGAAAATCCGACAAAACCTTAGTTCTTTTGGATTAGATCTTTGTTTTTTGATCCCAAAACCCCATGGTTCTCATACTAGTATTTGTTTAGTACTCTTGTGTGCATGTATGTTGTGTTTGGATTTGGGTAGGCCTTTTGGTAAATGTCTCACTTTAGATCTAATATTCAATTCATTTTTAGAGTAGCTCCCTACAAAAAAATCTTTTCCTATTAAAAAAACAGTGTTTTATGTGTTTATTTTTCTATTTTGATAGGTAAAAAACCTAGGTAGATTGAGTGTTTTCTTATTTGCTTTAGTTTTAGGAAAAATAACCTAGAAAACCTTGTTGGAGAAATTGTGTGCCACTTAATTTCTCTAGAAAAATCATCAACCTCCAACAAGTTATAAAATATCGCTTTGTACGAGACATTTTTTGCTCTGCGTTTGTTATTTAATTTCCACCCTTATTTTCTTAAGATTTTGATTGTAGAGTCATTGTTTTTTTATTTGATTTTTTAAAACCCTTCATCTCATCCTTTCCCTTTTGATCTACAATACTCCCCCCCCCCCCCCCCCCACACACACAGACACTAGTACTAGAAGCCATCAACATGGGTATATCAATGGTGGACAAAGAAGATCGATAATTTGCTCACACGCACCAGAAACCATATTTTGGATATATCACAAAAGTATCGATGAGAAAACCCATTCTCATTAGATCTCATTGAAAGTAACCTTGAAGACTTGTGAAGCACTCAAGGAGACCTAGAAAACTCATGTTTAAAAAGCTTTGATCTGTGTGGCATTTAATTTTGCGAACTCTTGTTTGTTAATAGATTCTAGACTAAGAATTCCAATATGGATCATCTTAAGAACTTGATCTCATCTGATCCATGACAAGGTTTCAAAAATTCCAACCCAAATATGCAAATTGAGTCGATATCCTAAGATCCACCTACGAACCCTGAAGAACTAACAGAGGCATCAAGGAAATCCGAGTGCTATTAGGTGGTGGTTCATAACCAAGGGTAGTGGTGATCTTCTCAACTGGAGAGGATTATTTTGGCCAACACTAAGAGGAAGAAATAGATCCAAAAGATGTCCAATATGTTGTGTTGGACAATGACGAAGGTGTAGTCCAAGAGTCTTAGGATAATTCATTTCGGAGGAAGTAAAAAACTCTAATGTCGCCCTGCGACTCATGATACATAAAATATAATAAAAAATTCTACAAAATGAAGCAAAGTTATGGGATTATAAACTATTGCACATATAGAGGGGTTAGAATGTATTAGTCAGAAAAGTTCAGCCCATCAATGGAGCAAAAATAGTGATCCCAATAGGTAAAACTATATTTTCTTAGTCCAATAAGTATAAGAAACGAGTTTGGAATTTGAAAGAAGAACTTAAGAATATGAGTCACCAAATGAAGGGAACCAAAGAAAAAATGAGCCAAGGGAGAAAGGAGAACCTACAAAATCCAATACTTTAGCGTAAATCAGGACACTTAACATTTGGATTTCACCTCCCAAAAGTTTGTTAAGTTCAACAAAATAGGAAATCCCATGACTAATGTTACTCTGTTTCTGAATACATGTTCAAATTGTTTGAAGAACGACTGAGCACTGATTCAATGGTTTATGAAGAGTCTTGAGTGATAAGCTTTGTCTTGGTTTTCTATTTTGGATGTTCAATAGATTAGACAGTTTCATATCTTCATGAACCTGTTCATTGAGCGATTTTGATTCAAAATAGATGTTCTGCCAACAATTAACCAACTTTATGATCTTAGGTAGAAGAAGGATGGGAATGCTTAGAACTTCATAAATCAGTATAGATCAGTGTATCATCGCATAAAAGACCTAATATAAGAGCCTATGTTGTCACCCTCATTGTGAACAACTTTGTTCAGCCTCTAAAGAGCCTATCGCCTATTCAAAGGTATGAGACCTTCATGGATTTGATTGATAGTGCTACTTAAATGAAATAAAACTTTATAAGAGACATGCATGATAGGATTTTGGTAAATACGAGGTCTAAAAGAGATAGACCTAAAAGAGAAAAGTCATCTAAGAGTGAGGTTAGTGTGGCTACTCCTCAAAGAGAAAAAAAATATCCAAGTCTCTCAAGCAAAACTAAGCGCAATCCCAAAATCATAAATGGACTAGCGACAAAGAGTTCACCAACGTCCAACAGACTCAATCTTAAGACCTTGATATTTTATTGTAAATGATGACCTTGAATTGCCCACAATGTCAAATCCTCCTCAGAAGAGAGAAATAAACCCAATATCATAAGACTCTTGGCCATAACAAAGAAAAATGTACAAAGGCGAACTAAACTTGAAAAATGAAAAAGTAAAAAAAAAAAACTAAGTTGCATTCAAAATAAAAAAGTCCAAATGATTAGCAAAACTTATTTTGGTCTTTGTCTTTGTCAAAATCACCAGTCATCTCAGTGCGACTTTAAGCAACAAAACTAAGGTACATAACATGCACAAGTAGACCGCACATGCCCCATGGCAATGACCGCACACCAGAGCACATGTATGCATGCTGATCGTATGAACCTTATGGTGAAAACAATGCCCTAGCATTGCCTCAGTCCGTTAAAATGCCATTTCTCACAAATTTTGGCCAAGAGAAACCATACCTAGACCTAATAAGAACTTCATGAACCAGACCCGAACCAGACCCCAAAATTAATATTTTTTATCATTTTTACATTGAAAAATTGCGGGTCTTAATCGAGACCTCAGTCGGGCCCTCGGTCTGGTATAAAATTTCACAAACTATACCCAGATTCATGTACCTAACCCGAGTCTTAAGTGGGTCTTCTTATTTATCACCATACCTGGACCCTATAGGGTTTGGTCCGGGTCGGGTCCAGGGTTTACCCGGCCCGTTGACACCCTACGTGTCCAAGACAGCCAAAGCCACAACTACACCAAGACCAGTTCGGCCAAGTGGGCTCGAGCCCACTGAACTCCAGTACGGCGGTCAAACATCGGTCAGCGAGGGCAACAATGGCGGGAAAAGATGCCTCGAGGCGGGCTCAGGAAAAAGGGTCCTTTTCCCTCCAAATTTACCTCTCCCGCCCTGGCGGCGAAAGCCATCTCCTCATAGGACCCAACTCTGTGCGCTGGTGCTCTAACTCCGGCCGAATCGCCGCCAGTTTCCGGCGATCTAACCGGTAAATTCCATATCCCGACCCAAGTTGGCGGTGGCGCAGGTCGATCCATGGCGCCTTGCAAGAACCTGATCGAATTCCTCTCGAGGAAGTCGCCCGAGACGCTGACCAAACCCCCGCCGGATCAGGCAGGGAAAGACGATGAAGAAGCCGGCAATTCCGGTGCTTCTGGATCGCAAGATTCTGGTGGGAAGCGCCGCAGGCCTGTTCGGAGGTGCGCTCGATCGCTGCCGTTTGATTTTGAAGCTGATGGAATCGATGGTGAGGATGAGGAAGGGGATGATGGCGGGGGAGGCGGTTCGGGTGGAAGGAGGCGAAAGAAGACGACGAGAAGGACCACGGTGAGAACTTCTAAACTGGCACGAAGTCGTCTTTTGCCTGAATTTCCGGATTGCATTTCGAGTTTCTGCCTGGTATTCGTATAATCTAAGTCTCTTTGTTGTTAGTCCTCTGCACCTATTTACCTCAGTATATTTGTAAATGCAGACTAAACGTGGAGATGTTGTGAATAATGAAAACGGCAACAAAAGTAATGAGTGCACTGCGCCCAGCCCGGATAAGAAAGGTAATTTCTATTTCCTTTTCGTTCCCTCATCCCATTTTGTCATTTGATATCAAATTAAACTGCGAACCATCTTTTTCGCGTTGGAAGATATTAAAATGTTCTCAAATTATATTCTATAGGGTCTGATTTCTTTGTAAAACTGACTGAAAAGAGAAAGCGGCGTAAAAGCCACCAGCAGGAGAAAGGAATGCAGAAGTTTAGAGAGACCGAAAGTACAGGTTCTAAAGCTCTTAGTTGAAATGTAGCTTTTTCCATATAGTTACCTTTGAATGGTATATCTTTACTTTTTTTTCTGTATTGGTTGTTCTTCACATCATTAGAGATGTCAATGACATGGGTTCAGCTTGGATATCTGACTGGTTGAAACCCATATGCTTGTGTTTGGTAACGCCCATCTGAAGTGGAGATAATGGACTAAATTAAAATTGTGGATCTGATTATATGTGAACTTGAACTCAGTGAACATAAAAGGCTAGTCGGATTAAGGGACATCCATATTTAAGTTTAAATTCGATTATGTTTTATTATCCAATTAGATCACATTTGGCAATGCCAAAGGCCAGGCCAAGTTAGACCAGGTTACGTGGTTGCATCCCGCACAAAATACATTAATCTATGTTTTTCATTGTATCTTTTTGGTCACCACAGACACAAACACAAGCTTGCATGGCACACAAACAGACACACACACACACAATATTCAAACTGTGCACTAGTAGATGCACGAACATTCCCTAACTGGAGCTTACAAGGGATAATGTAGAAAAACTGAACCAGGTATGACATAGCAATTAGTCAAAGAGTTGGTCTGATCAAGTCCATCAAGTCTGGCCAAGTCCCAAACTGGGTCCAGCTCCTCGCCCAGGATAAAATGAGCCTAAATCAATAAACCTGTAAAAGTGAACCTTGTGTGAGGTGATAACATTTATATTTAAGTATTCTGAGTCTTAATTGTTCTTTCGTGAGTTCGGCCTGATTTTTGGCCTGTGTTAATTATGTTAGGCACAAACTTTGATGTTATAAATATCACTGGTATTTTGTATTTATTGTGATAAATTCATAAAACATGAAAATCATGACAAGTGATGACTAATGTGGAGGCTTTTGTTATTATCAGCATGATGATATTGCTGGTTGGAAAGGAATGAGAGGATCTATAAAAATTAATGTTCAAGTATTTCAATGTTCACCCTGGATTCAGATTGACATCCTGGCTTATGAAATGGAAAAATGGCTTGGAGTGGAATTATTATGATAGTGATAGGATGACTCATAGATAGGATTACTAATAAAGCATAGTACATTCTATTTCTGGTGGCTCCTACTGAATAAAGTTTATTTCATTTCTTTAAAATAAAACATTATTACATTTTCATGGCAAACAGTCTAGAACATACCATGTAACTTTCCCCCCTCCATTCTTTCATGCTAAAAGGGTCTGTTACTTCCCTATAGTGCTTGACCTCAGACTATGTAACCCTTTGAACCCCCAATTAAATGGCTAGGCATTTGAGGCATTTACATGACCTTTTTACTTTATAATCAGAAGATGTTATGCTATTATACTATTCACAATTCTATGGTTATGGGTGAGATTTCCATGTTTACTTGAGTTTTGGTTTTAACAGTGATATATTTTTTTTGTCCCGGCATTAAGATTGATATTTAGGGAACCCCATGTACTATCCACACTATGTTCCTGACTTCATGGCATATTGGGTGTTAATTTTCAGCAACAATACCAGTATGTAGCGCCCCTTTCAGGAGTATTAGCCTTTCAATCCTGTTGAATTTAGAACATGTAGATATCTTTTAGGAAAATTACATGCTACAACAACTGACCCAGGAAAATGTTTATCTCAAATCATGGAAAAATCAAGTAGGTTTGCAAAGTGCAGTTATAGAAAACCTTTTCAAGGTGCTGAGATTGGTTTTCTTATTTAAACTCTTGGTTGATCATGCTGATTTGGGTTATTACACTGTTGTTGGAATATATGATTTAAATGTGAGGCATTTTTCAATAAATGCTAAGGACATCTGGAACACTATAGCGTCCCTCCTAGTTCTTTATCTGTCCGTCCGAGGAGATGCGGGAAGTAGCAATTGTTTCTTTCTTTCCATTTCAAATTGTTCTCTGGACTTTTTATCAATATGAGGTGATCGTATGGGTCTCGTTTGAGCCTGAAACCCTATGTTCGGACAGTCTTAGAGTGACTTGGACATCCTTTCTTTGTTATTTTAACCTGTGATTGGTAAGGAATGCATTCTATGCTTAAACCATAGTTGTATGCATTATATGCTTAAATCATAGTTAATATTTTTTATTTGCATTGAAAATAAATTCATTTGTCAACAAAAATATGTACAATGAAGAAAACATGGCATATTTATGTTGTTTGTACTGCTGCAGATGAAACATGTGAACAAATGGAGGAGGGCAAAAATAAGGGAGGCAAATATCTTGTAGATTTATCTAATGTGGAAAAGGGTCCTTTGGGCCATATTCAAATGCTTGAAGGCAACACTTTTGCTGCAAGCCAGAGAGATGGCCATACTAACTATAATTCACCTGTTAAAGCTATTGATCTTCGTTTGGAGGCAAAAAAGGCAGCAGAAGTAAGTGAACATTTGTTACTTCCTGTCATTGGAATGGAAAAGATGGTCATAAAGAGATCACATTACTGTTCAGTGTCATATATTGTCATAAGGATCTGGTCTGTTGATGAGATGCTCCCTTGATCTTGGAATATTTTTTTTTTAATGATATAAACAATGGTTCTACTTCATGAAAATGGAACCACATATTGACCAACAATGCTGAATTAGTGAAATCTCACTTTTGCATAGGGTCTTTGCTATTTTTACTAGTCTCAGAAGTCCTTTCTTTTCACATGAAATGTAACAAGTTTGCTTGTTTTGTGTCTTTACTTTTTTAGGTTAAGCCAGTTGTACAAGTATCATAGGTTTCTTTTTATATACGTGTAGGCTTTCTAGTTTGGTTCCTGTCATGAAAATTGAAGAATTCATATTGGTTCAGTGTGACCAGTTTCCTTTGTTTCAATGTCATGATGAACTAGCCAACCACATCAAAAACATAAAATGGTGATGTCATGCATTAATTGGTATATGACATAACTAAAGAAAGTTATTGACTAACATGATTTTACACTAATTAAATATATGAAGCATTTGACAATAATATACATCTTAAAAGTTTCCTGATATTATGTCTACAGTACATTTTGGATGCAAATAGAGGCAAAATACATCATTGAGCAAAACAGAATGTAAACACACACAATATGAAATTACTGAACAGTCCAGCAATCGATCTCCCATATCAAGTGAAACATTATAATTGAAAAAAAGGGTAATGCAGATAGAGACGATTTCACAAAGACAGTGAAGTATTTCACAACTAACTATCACTCCAATAAGTATTAAAGGCTTCCAATTCAAACAATCTGATGCAATTAAACAGGACTCTTTTTCATTGCAGAATCTCGACTATTCAAATCCTCAATTGGCATCTTTGTGGTTGTACCATTGTACATATTTTATGCAATGCCATTCAAAATGGTTTCTTCACCGTTCAAAAAACATATTGTATGCAATGAGTATCCACAAGCGTACATGGTTCTGCTCACTTCCCGATGTGCATGTAATCTTGCACGTGCTTGTCTCCTTTAAGCGGTTCTGACTAGAGGATTTATTGCTTAATTTGGGTTTACACTCATTCGTTGGGAATGCAAAATTGTGCAAGAATATGCTATTGGACTGTAGGACTATCATGCAATATGCTATTGGACTGTAGGACCATTATGCTGAAGGGAACATCCCATCTGTTGAGGAAAAGGGCAAAACACCCAAACATTCCATAAGGATGTGTTTTGCCAATGAACAGTGAATAAGACCAGAAACTAGTATAACAACAGTTTGTGCTGCAAATGCATTGAGAAATGAGTTCTTCCCACTCTTTTTACTAGTAAAATTTACTACAGCACTGTTATAGGCCAATTTTAGAAACTTTATCATTTTCTAGTCTGCAATAACCATTTTGTGCTCACTGCAGTATGTTTGTTGCATGTTTCACTAAACTAACAGTTAGTTTTTTTGCTGAACTATAATCTATGAAAATCAGTCTGGCTATTGTGTAAATATTTCAATTGAATTTTAGGGTTGTTACATATATTCTGGACATTTTAAATAAAGAAAATAATACTTTCCAAGTCTCTTTTCTCTGTAGCAAATTACACTATAAGCTATTGATAGAATATAAGCTTTTGGGGTTTTTTCCAGTTTTACTGATGAGTTTTGATCAATTTTCTTAAATAATTTGTTAATGCCCATTTATTAGTTTCCTCTTTTATGTCTCTGCAGCAATGCAACCATCTATTGCATTTGCTCACTGTAGTGACACTTCACTGTGCCTTCCTTTCTGTTGAAATTTGTGCTTTGAGTTTGAGGGGGTGGCTTTTTCAACTACTTTGTTTGCTGCTTATAATGGTATCTGCATAATCAATGATAATTAGAAAATTCCACTATACATAGTAATTGAGCACATGTTTTTTCATTTGTAAATCTCTGTATGTGTAAAAGAAATGCAAACTAAACATGCATGGGGTTCCTTTGTTCAGTGCTGTTGATTGGTCTTCCCTTCTGTTACCAATTATGCTGAAAACTACATAACTGTTCAATCAGAATGTTCTCATTGTTGTCATGGTTGCTGAATTTGTATAGCCAATTATTAATACCTAGATAAGGATTTCTTCCCACCATCACATTCATTGACTTGTTAGGAAAATGCACGCCTCTTTGCTGGAAAGCAAATACATCCATTCTTCATTTCATGCCAATCATCAAAAAGGCTGTTGGAGAGATGTCATTTGGAGAGCGGGTGTGACTCTGTCTTGCAAGAGGATGTGATCATGCCATATGCTTCACTGCATGTGCTGCAGACAAGTCAGGTATTTTTTCCTCGTTTACATATGTCAAATATTTTTTGGCTGTCTTACTGTTAATTGTCATCAGTTCATTTGTTTCAAGTTTCTGTTTAGAAAGTTTTGGCAGACATTGAAGTCTCAATTATTTTGCTTCAGGAGGATGAAGTATCAATGCCTTGGCAAGATTGGGTGTTTTTTGAGGAAAATGTGCTTAAATCTGCCAATCCTATTATAATAGAAAATACAAGTTTGACAATATTCCACGACTCCAGGCCTCTAACAGTTGATAGTCTTAATTTTTCAAGTTCACCAGAATCAACATTGTTACAACAGCTCCTCGATAGAAGAAAAGGTGGGTGGACTAGCTCTACTTCATCTCCTTTTTCGATTGAAAGGCAGAGCTCGCTGATCCAGTTTGAATCCCATGTGAGAAAAATATCCCCTCCTCTCTCAATCATATGTGAATGAGCTTGTGCGTGTGTGCACTGTAGCTTATTGTGCATGTACTTTTATTATCATTAAATCTTTCATATTTGATGGCTACAGATGCATTGAAAATATTTGACAGCTATATAAAAGAGAATTTAAGGTGATATCAGTAATTTGGCGATAATACAAAGCAAAGTTACCAGACTTGTAAGCAGAAGTGGGAAACGAAACAAGAAGCGGAAGCAAGATATTTTAAAATTTATAAGAAGCGGGAAGCGAGGAATCAATTTAAAAGTGAAATAGAAATAAAAGAGGAAGTGATATAGGATCAAATGAGAAGCAAAACGCAAATCAAAGGAGAAAAAAATTTTTATTCTTAAATTTGTGATTTCATAGTGCAAGAATTAAATTCTTCTGAAAATCTAAAAATAATGGTTGACAATTTAAGGAAAGTACATGAAAAGTGAGCGAGAAGCGTGAAAGGAAGCACATGGAGAACATAAAAAAAGTGTGAGAGAAGCATATAAAAATCATGTAGGGAAGCAGGGAAGAAACATGTGAGAAGCATAGGAAAGCGTGGGAGAATCAAGATTCCTATCAAAGCCTCAAATTAGAAAAAAGCTTAAAAAATTCGTTAAAAATATAAATAAAATTAATAAATAAAAAATGCAACATACCAACATTTCACAATTAAAAAAATCATGTTTTACATCATTACAACTTGATCCAAATTGTGATTTCCTAAAAATATCATGTTGAAGACATCTATGGGGTCAAATTGATCAGAGAAAGCTCTCAGAGAGAGAGATACCATCTTCTTCTTCTTCTTCTTTTTGACAGAGAGAGAGAGAGAGGGAGGCAATGAGAGGGAGGAGGAAGAGAGATGAGAGTGAGAGAATAGAAGGGGAGGCCCTAATTAGTCGGACCTCTCCTTTTTTGAGTCAAATAGGGGCTTTGACCCCCATTTGACTTGTAAAAAATGAGGTACATGCCTCAGGCTGAGGTGCGCCTCACCATGAGGCATGCAACACCTCATAGCTTACGAGGTGTGCGCCTTAGTAACTTTATGCTTTATATGTACGCCTCAAGGCGAGACATGCTTTTTGCGCCTTGAGGCACATTTTTAAAAACACTGATCCAAATCATTTGAAACTGTGTTGCAACAACAAGAGTGTTATATACATCGCTAGCAATCATACCTTTCATGAACGAAGAAAGCATATAAAAATAGATTGTCGCTATGTTCAAGAAGTGTACTTGAAAGTTGAAAGGAACGATAGAGTTGCCCTATATGTCTTTCAAATTTCAATCAGATTTTTTCACCAAGGCCTTGCCCTCTCCTCGTTTTATGTTTCTCCTGGGCAACCTTTTTGTTATCACACCTTAAGTTTGAGGGAGAGTGTTAATATATATATATATATATAGCTTGTAATCTAGGGTTCTTATGTATTTTTAACCTTTTATCTGTGTATTTTTATTGTTGTAATAGGTTATGTCCATTAGGGGCAGTTTTGTCCTCTTTTTATAGCTGTTCGGACTAGCCCAAAAGCTAGTTGGGCTAGTCCCACTGCTTGACTAGTCGTTGGACTAGTCCAACAGCTTGACTAGCCCAATAGCTAGTTAAGCTAGCCTCCTTCCCCTTCTTCTTGTGTGTGTGTGTCTATATATATATATATACGGAATTCTTCCTTTATTTCTTTTATGCTTTTCTTGAGCATTTTAAGTAAAATAAATTATTATTTTTTATATTGCTCTTGTGCTCATTTGAGATCTTTTGGTGTGTGCCCTTAATGGCTTATGTATTTCCTTGTGCACATTTTTTGTTTGCCTTTTGAGGCTTTGAGATTGTATTTTTCCTTGTTGTTTCATTACACATTGTTCAAGAGTGTCATTGGAAGTTTAACAATGCAATGCCAAAAGATGTCCTCTTGATTACTTTCTATTTATTTATACGAATATGAAAGATGCTATATTCATATTCATTTATGTCGATAATATCATTATTGTAGGAAATTCATAAGATCACATCCAAGAAACTAGGGTGCTTTTGGACAATAAGTTGGTGTGGATATGAAAGAGGATCAACTTACCATTGCTCGATATTACATGATCGATTAATTGGCAAAGACAGGAGCTTGGAACTGTATGGTCATGAGTCCACTAAATACTGCAGCAAAGTTGGAATGTTATAATGTCTCACCTTCACTAGACTTGACATATCTGCTACAAACCGAAGTTACCAGACTAGGAAGCAGAAGCGGGAAACATAACGAGAAGCAGAAGCGAGAAGTGAGATATTTTAAAATTTATAAGAAGTGGGAAACGATGAATCAATTTAAAAGCGAAATATGAATAAAAGAGGAAATGATATGGGATCAAATGGGAAGCAAAAAGAAATAAAAACTAAAATAAAAATGATTATTCTTAAATTTTGTGATTTCATATTGATTAAATTCTTCTCAAAATCTGGAAATGATGGTTGTCAATTTAATGAAAGTACATGAGAAGTGAGCAGGAAGTGTGAAAGGAAGCTCATGGAAAACATAAAAAGAAACATGAAAGAAGCATATATGAATCATGTAGAGAAGCAGGGAAGGAACATGTGGAAAACATAGGAGAAACATGGGGGAATCCATATTCCTATCAGGTTTCAGAAGCGAGGAGTTTTGCGCTTTTGAAGCGAGTTTTGGGGAAGCGTGCTTTCTACCTATCTATGAAGCTTCCTGTAACGCTGCTGCGAACCAATGCTACAATTTATACATGATCCTTGAAGTCATATGGAAGCAGTGAAAAGGATTTTGAGGTAACTAAAAGGGCATAGTAGATGTTGGGTTAGGTATAAAAAATTCTCTCCGATGGAAGATGTGCTTACTATGATGATGCTTTCATATGCTGATTGGTAGATGACCTTGATAACAGAGACTGATTTCATGGTACTGTTGGGACTTGGGAGGCACTTTAGAAAGAGTCGTGCAACCCAACACAAAGGTTAGAGTATAGGCCCCTGGTAGGTGTTATATTCGAGATAACATGCAATAGACTTCTTCTAAATGAGGTCAATGAGAAAATTCTCAGGTCAGGGTTGTGCTTTGATAACCATAGTGTGACTAAAATCTTCTTGACTTTAATTCATTGTGCAAAACAAAGCATTAAGATAGATTAGCATTACATAAGACTATAGATTGAATATGAGCAGTGAAGGCAACATTTGCCAATTGGAGAATCAAGTTGTTGATTTCTTTATTAAGGGGCTGACCACAATAAGATTTTGGTAACTGAAAAGTCGTCTGTGCTTAAAGACCACTGCACAATTTGAGGGAGCTATTAGGAGACATATTAGAAGCATGAGTTGCAAGTTTCACATCTTTGATGTCATTTCTATAAATTTTTATTTTAATATTTGTTGTATGTCACTTATTCATGACAATTATGTACTTTTTACATTTTGTTAATATAAAAGTGATTTAGAAGGCACGAGTCATACCTGGGAATTGTGCACTTTCAGCCCATGTTATCTTTCACTTTCAACATCTTATATCTTTGTTATTTTACAAAAGAAAAACATTTTTTTCATAATCAAGAATTACTGGTGTTTTAATATATGTATGTATGCATGTATATAATTATGTGCATACCTTTACATGCACATGTATATGTTCACACTTTGATGGAATTTTTGTTCTTGTCAAAGTCTAGGCAAAACCCATGGTTAGTATCTTGCTGATGTTCTTACATGGAACCGCATATATAGTGACTATGCACAGCTGCTCACCCCAAAATGGTATTTTAATATGTGTATGTTTATCTATGCATGTATATATTTATGTGCATACACATTTGCACATACATGTATATGTTCCAGAGTTGCCAGTCGAGGAAGTGGGAAGCCAGACACTTCTAAATTTTAGGAAGCAGGAAGCGCGAGTCGACTTAAAAGTAAATTGGGAATAGTCTCGAAAGCGAAAAGGAAAGTGAACTAGAAGCGATCTAGGAAGCAAGCTGGACGCAACCTAGGATTCGAGTGGGAAGCGAATAGGAATCTAGTTTTCCCGTTATTGGGCAAAAAAAAAATTGTTAAAGGCTCCAAGCCCCCCAAAAAAGAAAATTCACATCCTGATATTGGGAAGCGAGCCAGAAGCGAAATTGGAAGCACACTTCTCATTTAAAAGGGTTGCTTCCCTGCACATTTCGGAAGCAATGTGTTTTGTGCTTCCGAAATGCATTTTGGGGAAGTGCACTTCCCCGAGTGCTATAGTGTTTCCGGTAACCCTGATATGTTCACACTTTGATGATTTTTTTTTTGTTCTTGTCAAAGTTTAGGTATAATCCATGGTTAGTATCTTGCTGATGTTCTTACTTGGAACTGCATATGTAGTGACCATGTACAACTGTTCACCCCAAAATGTGTCTATTGGCAGGATCAAGCCTCTGGCACCACAGAGAATCAACTATCTGGAGAACTACATGTGAAAAGGTTGGAAAAGTTTCTATTTTATCTTTTTTTTTTGTCTTGCATGGCTGTTGCTTCAAATGACTCACCTATGATTCTTCACATGTTTGGTTCTTGTCAAATGTTGGAGAGACATGCATGAATTTGTGATATTCTGCTGGTTTGTTCAGAAATTTTAAAATATCACGTGCCATTTGTGTCTCTCAGTCCATATGTCACGCCATGACTCATGATGCCTGCCTCTGTGTGTGTGTGTGCACACACGCTTGCTACTTCTCATAAGTCTTAACTCATATCATAAGTAGAGCTGTTATCAGTTGTCCAGTCAGTCCACAAATTTCATCCTCATTCCTCTAAATATACAATCAGCCTGAAAATGTAAAACAAATCCTATCTTCTATTTTTCTGATACAACCACACTTGAACAATAATCTGTTAATTCTCTGTGGTTACATGCTTGATGAAATTTCAATAACTTACATAGTATACAGGAAAAAAAACCTGCATTATTTTTTTCCAAAAAATAGAAATTGAAGACTTTCTTTAATTGTATGAAAGGTTTAACACTGCATGCCATTTACTCTTTTTTCTCACTTATTAACTGATTAATAGAAAATAAAAGGATATAGGGAAAGATAAATTTTTTCGAGAACTGAAAAGGTCATATTTGAGATGATGTATGTTAGGTGGGCGATCTTAAAGAGAACTTCAGAGGGTGTAAGACACTGATTATGGAACATAAAGAGATCAGTCAAACAGTGAACCTGAAGTTGTTGCAACAAGGGGACAATTCAATGGGTTAGATGAATAACCCTTATAAGACAACAGACAACAGTGAAACCAAACACTGATGTTTGCTATAGAGATTAGGTACTCAAACAAACAGCATTAGGATAGTCTCATGGTGAGCTTCATGTATTATGGTAGAGGTCTGGAGTAGTGGAAAGGATAGAATCATGAACAAGTATATTAGGGAAGTTTGGGACAATATTGGTGAATGGCAAAAAGTAAAGAATGTTACTTAAATTGGTTTGGCATACAATAGAGAAGCTTGAAACTAAAACAGATACAAATGGGGTAGGTGCTACGAGTTAAAGGAACTAAGAAAAGGGAAAACTGATACAGACTTTGGAGGAGCGAGTGGAGATGGCATAAAATAATGTGAACTGTGGTATGCACAAGCAAAGAGACTGGTGACATTGGATATGCACAAGCAACCACATACATGGTACAGGGCCTGATCATATTGATAGTTAAGTACTAGTGGGTGTTTCCATTTCTTGATTTCACTGTTGTTTCTGCTGGATGTATTTTGCCTTTTTTAAGGGTTGAAATCCCAAAATTTTTAGCTAGTGTCTCCTTTGGACATGTTTTCCATTATTTAAAGATTGTTGAATTGAAGAGTTTTTGCTGAAGTTAACTCCTTTGCTATTTGCGTTTATTTAATAATGCTATTCATATGTGACTTTCTCCTTTGTTATGAAGGAATATCAATGAAGTGTCAAACTTTCAGATAATTGTAGGTGTCTGTAGTAGGTGTTCTAATTCATTATTTGCTCAATGGAAGTTGGACACAATTTTGATTAAGCTCAAGAGTTTTTGTATGTCCATTAACTACAGAGACTACTGACACTGTCTTGGTTTGCTTTTTCAGTTTTCTTCTGTCTATTGCCTTCAGATTCTATCATGATGAGCTTTATTCTTTAGAAATCAAAATTTGGATTTGCACCTATCTTAGTTAATTGAGTCCTTATCAAGAGGACTTACTATATCCAAGTCATTTAATGTGAAATCTTCCCATTTAAAAATCCATGTCAACAAATCTGAAATGACTCAAGGAAGATTGTAACACTCGTGATTTAAAAAAAAAAAAGTTTTGGATCCGACCGAAACCAACCCGACCCCCCCCCCGACTCCCATCCCTCTCTTTGCTCGACCCCAGACCCCCTCCTCACGTCTGCACAACCCCCGACCCTCCTGATTTATCGCTGGAGCTTCGTCGGAGGCGGTGCTCTCTCTCTCTCTCGACTTCTTGTCTCCCTCCACGACCTTCGTTCACCGGAGCCCTTTTGTCGAGAACAACCGATCCCCCCTCCCCGGGTACATCTTTTTCTTCTTCTCTTTCGCCTTCCTTTGTTAAATCAAGGCATACGAGGGGCGCCACCCCTCCTGCCTCCTCCTCCGTCTCTCTCTATTAAATCGGGGCAGAGGTGGGGAGCCGCCCCTCCTGCCTCCCTTCTCACCCATCTCCCTGGTAACCCAGCAGAGGGGGGGGGGGGGGGCGCCGCCCCTCCTGTTGCCCCCTCTTTCCCGTCTCTCTGATTAACGTCGACAAGAGGGAGCCGACCCTCCTTCCCTCTCTCCATCTCCCTGTAGACCGAGGTAGAGGAGGGGCAACACCTCTCCTGGCCTCCTCTTCTTCCCTATGTTAGCAGGTAGGGGCGCCGCCTCTCCTGCCCTCCTCTCTTCCTTTTTTTCTATCGACAAACTAGGGTTTTATTGGTGGGTCTGGATTTGCTGGGAGGGAGGGTCCCTCCCTCCCTCCCCCCCCCCCCCCCCCCCCTTGCTCTTTTTCTCTTGCCAATGAGGTGGGGTGATTGAAGTTGCAGCCCACCCCCCCTGCTATTTCTCTCTCATCGGTTGTCGGCAGGAGGGTGCCGCCCTCCTGCCCCTCTCTCTCTCTCTTGTTTGTTGCTGGCAGGAGGGGGGGGCACCCTCCTGCCCCTCTCCCTCTCGCTTCTGTGGTCGGCAGGAGGGAGACTCCCTCCCGCCCCCTCTTTCTCTCATCTTTGTTGTCGGTAGGAGGGCGACCCTCCTGCCCCTAATCTTTCTCTCTCTTGGTGGTGGCAGCACCACCTGGTGCTGTCGCCTTGCCAGAAGCATCGACACCACGTAGGTGTCGTTGCTCCCCTTTCATCCCTCCCCCACCGTGTTCTGCCAAACAGAGGGAGCTGCCCCCTCTCCCTTCTCTGTGCATTTTCCAGTAGGTCGGAAGTGGCAGGCACCCCTTGTCGCGCCTCTCAGCCGTGCTGAGCCTTGATAGAGCCAGTCTTAGTCGCACTCCCTGTTGCACCCTCAGTCGAGTTGTGCCTCAACAGGCCTGTCCCCTGTCGCACTGCGGGGCATTGCTTGCGGGTCAAGCCTGTCGCCCCTTGCTGTCGCAACATGGGGGCCATGCCAGGTTGGTCTCGGCCTGACCGCCGAGCCCACCCACCCTCTCTGTCGGTCGGGTCTATCGCCCCTTGCTGTCACAACATGGGGGGCAGGCCAGGCTGGGCTCAACCTAACCACCGAGCACACCCCCTCTCCTTTGTTTCACCTCTTGCCAGGCACCGAGCTTGGCTTGGCTGTGAACTGCCCAGCAGTGGGCCAACCATGCTGGGTAAGCCCGACCGAGCCTAGCCTTTTGCTGATCGGGCACTGCCGAGTTGAGCCTAGCTCGGTTCACCCTTGGCCTGAGCCCGACTCAGTCTTCTTGAATCGAGCTCGGCTCAGCCAAGGGGCAGCATGGGCTGCCCCTCACTTGGCTCAGCCAAGCTGAGTTTGACAAAGGTCAAACTCAGCTTGATCCATTTTTTTGTGTTACTGTGTCCGGCTCGATCCGATCGGCTTGAACTGGGTTCGGGTTCGACCTCTACGGCACGAGCATCACTTATTCTATTGAATTAAAACTTGTGTTATCGTTCTTTCACAACACAATAAAAGTACTTTTAGCGCACCACATTGGCACAACAACCAAGTCACATTTCTCAAGGCATAAGCCTTTAAAGACCTACGCTTGGAATCGTCAACGAGTTCGACTATCTCCGAGGTAGGGGAAAGTTGCATACAAGGACAAATGAATGGCAAAACACTTCTAGCATATATATATATATATATATGCTTTTAACTCAAGGACTTAGTTTTGCGTATTCTTGTCCATTTAAAATTTGTTATTTACTTTGCCACTATGCTTTTGTGTGCACAGGCTATTGCTTACGCCATTTATTTAGCCGATGTACAATTTCGTACACCGTGGATCGCTTACGCAGTTTATTTAGCTTGATGTGTGGTTTCACATATCTAGTCTTGCTTTATGTCATTTACTTTGCTATTGCGCTGTTACATACAGAGGCTACTGCTTACGCCATTTATTTAGCCAATATACAATTTCGTACATTTTGCATCGCTTACGCAGTTTATTTAGCTCGATATGTGGTTTCACACATCGAGTCTTGCTTTATGTTATTTACTTGCCGTCGTGTTGTTACGTACACATGCTATTGCGTACGTAATTTATTTGGCTGATGTACACTTTCGTACATCGTGCATTGCTTACACAATTTATTTGGCCGATTTATGGTTATGGACATCATGCACTACTTACACAATTTATTTAGCCAATGTACGGTTGCGTACATCGTGCATCGCTTACGCAGTTTATTTAGCTCGATGTGTGATTTTGCACATCGAGTTATGCTTTATGTCATTTACATTGCCGCCGCACTGTAATGTGCAGATGCTTATGTTTTGATATATGTGTATTGTATATATACATGTACATATAACTTTATAAGGTACACAGTTTTGCGTGCTGCTGTTTGCTTTGCCTTACGCTTGCAATTAAAGACACAAATTTGCGTATACTTGCCAAGTCTTTGAAGAAAAGGGGATTTCACATGCGAAATCTCAAAGCTCGTAATATTTGTTGTTTCGAAAAGCAAAAACGAATATTTAGCGTTTACGTAATCGCAACCAAATTTTTCTCTCAACCCTGCATAATGAAAGGGGTTTATATTGTGTAGCCTTAAGTGGTACGTACGATCTTTTGTTTTGATATCTGAATGACTCACATATCCTTGGTCTAGAGCATAGGACTTTGAGATTTTAAAAGAATGCTAGGGTTTCTTTTTGAGAAACCGATACTCCTCTTATCATAACTGTACTATCAGACATGCAGGGCATGTTAGTACTACGATGATTGTATGAGAGGTTTATGGCAATCTCGTAGCGTGAAAATGCACAATGATAAAAAAGAAATCACATAAATAGTGATAAAAGAAACATTGAAATTTCTAAAAAATGTTGGGAGTTTCTTTCTGAAAAACTGATACCCCTATCATCGTAACTGTACTATCAGACATGCATGGCATGTTAGTACTACGCTGATTGTATGAGAGGTTATGGTAACTTCGTAGCGTGCAAATGCATAATGATAAAAAGAAAATCACATAAATGGTGATTATTGCTTTCACAGGTAAGATGCTCGATTTGGTTTGAAAGACCAAATCATGTAAAATGGGTCGTCAGTTAAAATAGAATCTGATATACCCATTCGTCTCTTTGGTTCCGTCAAGGGAGAGGATGGGATGATACAAAAACTCCGATGGATAGGTTGTTAACAACTACGTTCTTCGAGTAGCAAATGACTTGGTGTCCCCGGTCATCAGAGTTAGGGGACGAGACTATAAAAAATTATCCTAGGTGGTAGATACCATGCAAAAGTTGGATGTATCCCTTGCCACGAATGCTTCTGTAGAATTCTCTTTCGGTCACTGGTCGTCTCCTTAGGAATGAACTCAGATAGTTGTTCGGGGTATCAAAATACATAGCATAATAAATCATCAAGCAGTCTTATTTGTTTCTACGTTCTCACCTGTGCGTACCCTCAAGACAGTTAATATCTAAACAAGATTATCATGCTCATTTTACTTATTCTGAACTACACATCACGAAAGGAACAACACATATGCTAGTTTTGTTCTCAATTTTGTTATCTATGCACCTACCAGATTTTCATCAATCCGACCCATTTTGTGGGTACTAGTGATGATTAGGTCGGAACGTCTGGTGATGACACAATGACGAGATGATACTAAGATGAGACTCTTTCCCTTATATTTTGCTCTTGAGGATAGTTTTTTTGTAATTTGGCATAAGTTTTTTTTGAAATTTTACTTTTCGTATAAACTTTAAAACGCCAAGTATATGATAGCAAAGAAGGAAGCTAAAAAAGTTGTTCGAAACGCGAGGGTTAAGGTATATAAGGAGGTTTATGACAAGTTGGATACCAAAGAAGGCGAGAAGGATATTTATAGGCTTGCAAAGATGAGAGATAGCAAATCGAAGGATTTGGGTATGGTTAGATGTATCAAAGATGAAACGCAAAGGGTTTTAGTCAAAGATGAGGAGATTAAGGAGAGATGGAAAGATTATTTTGATAAGCTATTTAATGATAGTCATGCTCAAGATCTTGGAGACTTCTCCATTCCTTTTCATGAGATAAATCGTGACTTCATGCGCAAGATTCAAAAGAAAGAAATTGCAGAGGCTTTGAAGAAAATGAAATCAAGAAGGGCAGTTGGCCCAGATGGTATACCTATCGAGGCTTGGAAATGCTTGGGAGATAAAGGTTTAGAATGGTTGACAAATCTTTTTAACTTGATTTGGCGAACAAATAAGATGCCTAATGAGTGGAGGAAGAGTACTTTGGTGCCTTTATATAAGAATAAGGGTGATATACAAGATTGCACAAACTATCGTGGTATAAAACTCATGAGTCATACTATGAAACTTTGGGAGAGGGTGATTGAGTCTAGGTTGAGGAAGGTTGTCATGGTATCGGAGAATCAATTTGGTTTTATGCCTGGAAGATCAACTATGGAAGCTATACATCTTCTTAGACAACTTATTGAAAGATATAGAGAGAGGAACAAAGATTTGCATATGGTTTTTATTGATTTAGAGAAGGCATACGATAGAGTACCTAGGGACGTTCTCTGGTGGACTATGATGAAGAAAGGTGTTTCTCTCAAGTACATTAGTATAATTAAAGATATGTATGAAGGAGTAGTAACCAATGTCCGCACTTGTGGAGGGGTGACAACCAATTTTCCGATAACGGTTGGGTTACATCAAGGATCTGCTTTAAGCCCGTTCCTATTTGCGATAGTGATGGATGAGCTTACGAGATCAATTCAAGAAAATGTACCGTGGTGTATGTTGTTTGCTGATGATATTGTTTTGATTGATGAGTCTAGAGCTGGGGTTAATGCTAAGTTAGAATTATGGAGACAGACATTGGAAGCTAGAGGTTTTAAGTTGAGTAAGAGTAAGACTGAATATATGGAATGTCGGTTTAGTAAGCAACGAAGTAGTGATGGGAGTGTAGTGAAGCTTGGTGAGCAAGATATACCGGTGAATGATTATTTCAAATATTTGGGATCCATCATTCAAAAGTATGGAGAAATTGATGGAGATGTAAATCATAGGATAAAGGTTGGGTGGATGAAATGGAAAAGTGCTACTGGAGTGCTGTGCGATCGTAGAATGCCATTGCGGTTGAAGGGAAAGTTTTATAGGACGACTATTAGACCCGCTTTACTATATGGTACGGAATGTTGGGCTGCCAAGAGACATCATATTCAAAAAATGAGTGTAGCTGAGATGCGGATGCTTAGATGGATGTGTGGAAATACAATAAAAGATAAGATTCGGAACAAAGAGATACGTAAGAAGGTAGGTGTTGCACCCATTGAAAATAAGATGCGAGAGAATCGTTTACGGTGGTTTGGACATATTCGGCGAAGGCCTAATGATGCTCCAGTTAGAAGGTTGGAGAAATGGGAAAATATATTAGTTAAAAGAGGTCGGGGTAGGCCTAGGAAGACTTGGATGGAGATGATAGGAAAGGATATGAATGCTTTGAACCTCACCGAGGACATGGCGTTGGATAGAAATGATTGGAGGAAAAGGATTCATGTGGAAGACCCAAAATGAATTTCTTTTTTGGTTCATATCGCTGACCCCAATTGTTTTGGGATGAAGGCGTAGTTGTTGTTGTTGTTGTATAAACTTTAAAACCTCGATTTGAATCTATTTGGTTTCACTGAATGTACAGAGTTACAAATCCATTGTATAAAGGAAGGTTCGCCTGTAGTGCGCCCAAGGTCCGTTGACTTATTGTTTCAAACACCATTTTTTGCTGAATTGCTGTTTTAAACTCTGAAAAAGGAATGATTAGAAAGCTTTCAAAATTTTCCTAAAAAGTTACTAAGTCCGGGATTTTGGGGGCGTTACAAAGACTATGTTGCTTGACAGTCAAGTCTTCATCAAGCAAGTCTTTTGAGACAGCTGAGTTGACCGAATCTTGATGGACTTGACTAAATCAGCCATGTTTCTTGAGTCTTTTTCAAATGCGGCAAGTCTTGAGTAGCCTTGTTGGTTCATGTCTCCCAATATGGAACATACATACTCTGTATGTGTTGTTTGAGTGTCTTTGTTTTTCATTTTCTTGCCAATAAGTCCCCAACAATCGTCAGTGTAATTCATGTGATTCTTGATAGTATCAGGCACACAGAATAACAGATTAGACATTTTGAAGTATGTTTTCACTAGTTGAATTTTGTAAGTGTAACCAATTCTACCATTTCCGTAAGTTCAGTTTTTCTCTTGGCAAGCTCCTAATGGTCATGATATAATATCATCCTTTGTTGGGCTCGTGGGACCTTATGATGCAGCTGAACATAGATTTGAATCTAGATCACCAGGTTTTGGCTAGTTGTAGAACGTCCAAGAAGTTGCACTGGTGATGTGGCTGGTTACTAAACTTTTGAAATTAATTCAATCTCAAATGTGTGTCAGAGTAGAAATAATCGCATGTATATTTTGATGATTTGCATCCATCACCTTCACAGGCTAATATTGGTTAGCTTTGAGCTTGTTTTTTGACACTTTTACATCACATTCTCCAGGATGAAGCCATACTACCTCCGCTGCAGCAGTTATCAACCTGATTTCAACTTGTGGATTGACAAATACCGACCAGATACTTCAGCAGAGGTCATGTTCTTGAATATGTTCATGAACAATTTTCATTTCATCATGACCATAACAGGAGATCATTAGGACTGGTAATTATTGTCTCTGCAGGTATGTGGCAATTCTGAATCTGTTAAGATTATAAGTGAGTGGCTACATTCCTGGTGTACTCGGAATCCTGAAAATGATAAAGATTCTTTTGTTGATAATGATGACCATGATTGGATTGAAGATAACGTGAATGGGGTTGCACTGAAAAATCTTCTATTGCTCACAGGACCTGTAGGGGTATGTGCTGCATAATCTCTCTCATATATAATTTTAATCTCCTTTCACTTAGTCCTGTGTCAAAATTTTGTTTTTTGATAGCCTTTATCTCTCCATCTTTTATTATATTTGTAAGAGGGGATCTTTTTGTTATTGTGTCTAGGCAACCTTGTTCAATTGACTTCCAGTTCCTCAGTTTCTAGTTTATATTGTTTCCATAAAGCATTTTTTCCTGGAGTGAAAAACTTTCTAACCAGAGATTGGGTTGTCTCGCACTTGTACTGCCACATGAAGCCTTGAATATGGTTATACGTGCTCATTAGGTTTGTCAGTGGTTTCAAGAGGATGTGTATAGTGTCAGAATGCATTTGTCCAATGGGGAATTGAAGATCATGTTTTATGCAGCTTCTCCATCCTCATGGGTTTTTTTGTGATGTTGGGTCTTTGATGCTCTTGTCATTGATATGTATAGTCATTCTTTATTGTTGCTATGTTGGTCTTATAATTGTTTTGTCATCATCTTTTCTCTTTTCATTGTTGTCTAGGTGAAAAGTAGCTTTGATTTTTATTGGCTTTTGTAGTCCTGATCATAAAATATCCATAGGCCTCAAGAAGTATATTGCAACCTCAGGCTGTTCTGTGTAGAAATTTTGGCTGTCTTATCTGCACATTTTGGTTTATCAATTGTCAGCTATGTGGCTGGAAGTGTCAAACTGGTGGTGCTCTTGAAGGAAGCATTGTATTTGGATATGGCCTACAGAAAATGATGACTGTTTATTTTTAGCGATATTGAGAATGTATCTTAGAGAATGTATCTTACGTAGATTTGGTAAGGGTGTTTGTATTGGACATGATACAGGGTCCAATGGCACAGCTACATATTCCAAACATATGGATACCCACATGGATGCTCACAAATTGCAGAATTAAGATTAGCCTCTTGATGTGGTTCTTGGTCAATATGGACCTATTCCCAATGAAAATAGAACCTTAAAGCGTAAACACTGAAAACAAAAAAGGATGATGATGAGTTGCATGAAATTAGAATTAGCTCTTAGCATTTTAAGGTAAGCATGGTTGGAAGATACAATAACCTTGGTGCATGACATTGTCACAAGCATCATGGTTACGACACTCAAACGGAAGAGTTTGTGACATTAACATTGATCCTTTATTTGGTCTAAATTCTTATGTATTCTTTAGCTTCTATGGTTTGTAACTGGCAATGCACGAGCATGCATTGGACTGATATTATCAGTGGTGTTCTGGAACATCTTAAACTGCACGCTCTTGTTTCCAGGAATGACTGTTTTATTGCTTAAAAAGATTCAGTCTAACATGCATGCACTCTTTTAATCTTAAATTTATACGAACATTTAGCCCTGTAAGTATTTTATTTCTATTTTTGTTCTGTTGCAGATCCTTTAGTATTATATTTTGGTGTTATTTGTTGCCTAAATGGTGTTCTTTTTCCTATGTGTAATTATTGCATCATTTTCTTTTTTTTAACGTATCTTGGAGTCCATTTTGGTGTAGAGTGGGAAATCTGCGGCTATCTATGCATGTGCTAAAGAGCAAGGTTTTCAAATAATTGAGGTATCTTAACAGTCTCTGTTTTTTTTTTTCTTTTTGAGTGAACCTAGCAACGTACTTATTAAATTATATAGTTTATATTGGCCTGATTTTTTTTTAACAGCCAAGCAATTCGGTTGTGTGCCACATGCTGGTCTCTGAACACATACTCAGCTTGAATTTCTGTTTACATTTTAAAAGGGCATATATGCATTTTTTTGTCTCTTATTTAGTAAGTCTTATTTTGGAAAGTTTACTGTCTGCTCTTCTATTTTCTAGGTCAATGCATCTGATTGGCGGAGTGGAGCACTTGTGAAGCAAAAGTTTGGGGAGGCAATGGAATCACAATGTCTGAAAAAGTGGTTTGTAACATTTTTTTTGCACGGTGTTTTCTTGTCTATAGTCTTCTTGTTTTGCTGGATGAATGCATTGCTTCTGTTATTCTTGTAGTTGTGTATCAAATCCAATCCTGAAAGCTGTCTAAATTTGATAGCACCAGTGCTTACACAAGTGAGATCGTGGTACAAAAAGATGTCCTAAATTCTGTTATCTATGTAAATAAACCCGCACTCTTCGCATGATGATCCTTCTTGATCATCCTGTTAACTTTTAGTTATAGAGTTCCTGTTTGGATAAATATGATATTAACCTATATAGATGTTAAGCACGAAAACTTCAAATAACTTTTTGGATAGCTATGGTGGCATTTCAAGAAATATGTGTAGCAGTTGATAGTAGAGATAGTGAGGCAATAACACCCTGGAGGCTTCAAACAATGCCCACAGTGAGATTGATGAGACACATCTGTTAATGAACCTTGTGCTTTGTGAAAATTAACCATAATGCCCTTTAAGCAATGGCTGTTTTACAAACAGAAAAAATTCATATATTTGTATAATTCTACCCTTAGTGTGCATCCCTGACAACATTTAGCTATGCCATTAGTCATGGTGGATATAGTGGTGCTTGCAGTTAATGTGATTTTTGTGATCATACCATATAGAGTTTCTAACAGAACATATCATGTCAATGATTACCAAGTTTCAGCTATTATATGATCCTGTTGTAGCATTACAATGCAGTTAATTGCTAACTCTTGAGAAATTTCTCTTAGCAAGCATAGTTAAGTTATTGCTTTATAATACTGTGGTATGTTTACAAACACATCTTAAATTGCACTTTTAATAGATAAAATTAAGGTTGTATGTATTGTATCATAACCCATATCGGTCGGGCCCATAGTTACAACCATATCTTAAATGTATCATAATTTTTTTTTAAATTTCCAAAATTCCAAAAAAATTCAAGAAAATTCAGAAAATTTTAGCAAAAAATCTAAAAAATCACATCACATGAAACAATGATGAATTTCACAAAATACAACCCTAAAATCACATATGAATCATTTATGTCTTTACGAGCCATATAAGACACCATCAAACATCAACTAATATAGAATCATAGATAATATTGCATGCATATCTCACAAGAACAATGCAAAATATTAAATATCTTGCAATTAAGAACATGACACAAGACTCATACTTTCATATTACATAAAAAAACAAAATAACAAAGTTTATGAACAATTAATTGTTAAATAACCAAGTCTTTTTAAAACATATTATATAAAACCTCAATAATCATAATCATCTTCATCGTTATCATCATTTTCTTTTTCTCCTCCTTTGACATCCACATCGCCTCTAAGATATGAGGGGGTCATTATCATCTATCTCTTGTGTTCCTTCTATGTTAATCTACTGAATGTTCTTTTTATTCAAAAGAGTCTC
Source organism: Nuphar pumila (assembly GCF_984573655.1). Classification (NCBI taxonomy): domain Eukaryota; kingdom Viridiplantae; phylum Streptophyta; class Magnoliopsida; order Nymphaeales; family Nymphaeaceae; genus Nuphar; species Nuphar pumila. The sequence continues at coordinate 138,908,976 of NC_143252.1, read as the reverse complement.
TGTTTTTTTTTCCAACTCATGCATCCAATTCATTAAAATGTTTCAAATTGATAAGATCAAATTGTAACTACTCCAACTCATGCCCCTTAAAAATTGCGTTTTTTTTAAAACTATTGCGAGAATCATCCCAGAGACCCGAGGCCTTTACAATTCCACTCCCAATTGGATAATCAAACAAACCACTAGGGATCTTACATTTATCATCCACCTCATAACAAACTAAATTTTATTAAATAAGAATAGTCTCGAGATAATTGCATAAGAAAAATCAGAGTGCATGAACAATATATTTTAAAGAAAAATAAAGAAAATCAGAGCCACGCTGTCCATCTGTGAAGCTGTCTAGCAAACGTGTAGCACTCGTAGCTCTCCTAGAAACGAGTCGCTTCACTGATTCCCTGCGTCTGCGAAAACCACAAAAGTAGGGGTATTAGAAATCTGAGGTATTATGTGTACGAATCCCTCTAATGAAATAAATGAGTATAAAGAATACAGATAAGAATTCATGCAATAATTTAGAGAAAATGTATTTATGACAAATCCATAATTTAGGCAAACATATAATTAATATGGAATAATTGCTAAACAAGAGTAATAATCTTATATCAACATGAAACATTAACAAAGCATTAAAGACATTCTATTATGCGAAAGAAAACACATATCATGCATTCATTTATATATCATAAGTAAATATGCATAATCTAGTGCATAGCAGGAATGTGCAAGACTTCAGTGCAATGTATGAGTAAATTATTATCTTTTATTAGACTTTTCTTTTTATATGCATGCCTCTATTAAATGCACACAATTAAGTTCCTCTTTTTAATGACTGTTGTCCGCGAATACATTAAACAGGTAAAATTCTTGAGGTCAAGTAGGGTTCTCAGGGTAACCTAGGACGCAAGTTGTATTTTATTAGTAGGTTCTAAACTTAGCCCTTTGCTGAATCACCTTCGGAACATTAGACCTCCACATCTAATGACGAGACACTAAGGGCCTCCATATCCAATAATGTCACTTTCTTGGTATACTAAAACAACAACTGTATCTACACACCACCCTCAGGTAAAGTGACCGACTCTTCTTAAAACCGTAGCTAAGAGAAATAACCTTAATATCGGGTTCAAGGATAATCAATAATGCATACAGAGTTTTTGTATCCTCGTGGTCCTCCAAAACCGAAACTCTAAGATTCCTATTCTAACGACGGGAGATCTCAGAACGTATATTACACTATTCTTTTATCTTTATTTGTTTATTAATAATCAATTATTTAATTTGCAAATCAATATGCAAACAAAAGCACAATCTTGCATATTCCCCTACGAGAACCATCACGAGACCACCACCCGCAAAAAAGCATAGAATAATGCAATACTGCAATAACATTAATGTGATTTTTGCGATATATGTAAAATAAATAAAAAAGGAGCGAACCAAAGCTCGAGGCTCACCAGGCTTACGATGATTCATTTTGATCATCGATACATCATATATAAAAACCATGACAACATGCCAAATATGTAATGAGGTCAACATGATTTCCAATACACAATCATATGTGCCAATTAAACAAGGTGTATGGGCTACCACATTCATATGCATGTGTTCACTATTCATATGCATGTGTTTTTATGAAATCCTTCCACATACATGCATTCACTCATGAATCATCTCAATTTGGACTGGTGAACAATTCATGCATTTATGCACATGCAAAACACACATTAGTTCATGTATACATATGCATTTGAAACGAACTTCATATTGTACGATGCTTAAACACGTCACATCAAGTCAAAGCATATAAACAATTCCAACCTTAGCATGTATTGAAATCGAGGTCCAAGTACATAACACATACTTGAAACTTAACATGCATCTTGAAATTCAAGTTCCAGATTTCAAACGAGCCACATGCTAAAATACATATTCTTGAAGTAGGCCTATTGGGACAAACCGACCCCGTCGGCTGGTGTTCCAACCCCACCCATCTGAACCCAATGGTGTAGCAGGCCACCCACCTGCTATACAAACTTTGACACCTTTTTTTTTAATAAGTGCAGCCTCACCTCTGAGGCTTGACAAAACAGGCCAGATGAATCCAGTTCAGCTGGACCTGTCAGGCCCGACGAGTTGGGGCAGGTCTGGCCAGCTTAACCAATTGAGTAGGACTCGGTTGGTCTGCCGGCCAGACTCCAAGGCTCCACTAAAAGAAGAATTTATGATGATGTCGCTGCCTACAATGGCATGTGCAAAAATTTTCCAATAAGGGTTCTAATGCAGATTCATCAATACATTTAGTGGTTATTCCAACTATTAATCTGTAGTATAATTTACGTTTTGACTTCTTTATGTCATCTTGATATTTGTACTTGTATTCATTGTTTGAGGTGTACATCAGAGTTACCGGAAGCGCCTAGGTAAAAGGGGAAGCGCGTTTCCCTGAAGCGTGAAACGTCACGCTTTCGAAGCGTGCGGGGAAGCACCACTTTTAAATGGGAAGCACACTTCCCTTTTAATGAGAATCACGCTTCCCATCACACTTCCCCATTTTTTTCAATTTTTTTTGTATTTTTGTATTTTTTATTTTTATTTTTTTCGCTTCCTCCTCGCTTCCTAGTTCGCTTCTTAGGTCGCTTATGAGAAGATTCCCGACTCGCTCCTAAGTGGTCCCATGCTTCCCGCTTCCTAAAATTTTGAAAGTGCCTCGCTTCCCGCTCCCGCTTCCCGTATCGCTTCCTGCTCCCGCTTCCTCAACTGGCAACCATGGTGTACATAGATAGATAAAATGCTTATCTATCCTTGCTGATGATAGGGTTATTTTAAATTACAGGTTGCAAGGTGTTGTACACAGTGAAAAGCGCATGTACTTTTTTTTTCTTGCTTGCTGCCCAGCGGAGCCACTCGGCTGGGCTCCAACAGCCTGACAGGCCGGGCCAGCTGAATGGGTTCAGTTGGGCTGTCAAGAAGTGGCCCCACCTGGTCACGCCTGGCCAGGCATGCACTCAGCCAGCCAGTGTTGTAAAAAGCATTGAGGCGTAGCGAGACGCTCCACCAAAAACCTAGGCGAGCGTAAAGCGTAAGCCTCACATTTTTTTTAAAAACTTTAAAAAAATTATAAAAAATATCTAAAATACAAATAAATAAAGAAATGCTTTATTGATGAAATGACGACCAATAAGAAATAGAAAATCTCAAATAAGTACTAAAGAATATAAGATTAACATATAAAAGTAACTAAAAACTGATTATATAACTGGAAAATATATGAGATTAACAAAAAAAAGTTAAAATTTACTAAGAAACTGATTACATAACTGAAATAACTGGAAAATATATGAGATTATTCTAAAAAATATGAGATTAACCAACAAAAGATAAAATATACTAAGAAACCGATTACATAACTGGAAAATATATGAGATTAACCAACAAAAGTTAAAATATATGAGATTATTCTAAAAAAATATGAGATTAACATATAAAAATAACTAAAAAACTGATTACGTAACTGGAAAATATATGAGATTAACCAAAAAAAAGTTAAAATATACTATGAAACTGATTACATAACTGAAATAACTGGAAAATATATAAGATTAACCTACAAAAGTTAAAATATATGAGATTATTCTAAAAAATGTGAGATATATGAGATTAACCAACAAAAGTTAAAATATACTAAGAAACTGATTACATAACTGAAAAATATATGAGATTAACCTACAAAAGTTAAAATATATGAGATTATTCTAAAAAATGAGATTAACATATAAAATTAACTAAAAAACTGATTACATAACTGAAAAATATATGAGATTAACCAACAAAAGTTAAAATATATTAAGAAACTAATTACATGACTGAAATAAGTGAAAAATATACGAGATTAACCAACAAAAGTTAAAATACAGTAATATATTAATAAACTTATTACATAACTGAAATAACTGGAAAATATATGAGATTAACCTACGAAAACTTTGTTGATTATGTCTCTGAAATCTTGTTATAAAAAAAAAATAAAATTTTTTGCGCCTCATGCTTGCACCTTGAGGCACAGAGGGTCGCGCCTCAAGGCAAGGTGCGCCTTTTGCGCCTCAAGGCGCGTTTTTGATAACACTGCAGCCAGCCGACTGGCTGGCCTGGCAGGACCAAGGCCTGCCCAGCCGAGCCTAGTCGGGTGGGTTGCCAGGCCAGTTGAAACCGGGCTGTTTATATATATATATATATATATATATATATATATATATATATATATATATATATGCCCAGCCCAAACTGCTGGACCTAGCATGGTCTGTCAGCACCTACCATGTGCTGCCAGATCTATCCCTTGCCAAAGAACAACTCATACACAACATCAAATAGGCATAATTCAGCCGTTTTGATAAACAGCTTAAAATACAATTCCAGTTTAGGTTGAAATTCATCATGTTAACGTGAACAATTCATATCACAACAGGCATAGCTAACCCTTTATTAAACCCATCACGTATAGCTATTCAAGTAAACATTGAAAGCAAAATCCTAAGCAACCATGATTTCTGCTAAACATGGCAGCAGTAGAGCCAAAGTGTGACTAACTTAAGTGCTAAACAGTTCCATGCCCGTCACGTATAAGAGTCATTATTGTGGAAAAGAAAATCAATGCATAGGGGTCCATGATCGTATGAATAGCACCCACACTTGGTAGCCCAGTCTTTAGGGCGTGAAACCCAACCCCAAAACCCATAACAAACTATTTCTTTATCATAAAAGAAATCCTATTTTAGCACAGAAATAGGCATGTACAGAAATCTGATTTAAAAACGAATGAAAGGAACTATTAATGCACCCATGGAATATACATCTATGTCATGAATAAAAATCAAGTATGCATTGGTTATTGACATGCTCATGCAAACTTCTATGAAACTATACATGCTTACATAGATTTTTCTTTTTCATAACAACCATACATGCATCCAATAGCATATATATATATATATATATATATATATATATAGAGAGAGAGAGAGAGAGAGAGAGAGAGAGAGAGAGAGAGAGAGAGCAAAAACTTAGGAATCCAATCCACTATAAAACAGGTGCTTAAAAGCCATCTTTAACATGAAATAAAATTCTGTTTTGGCATGAAAAACACATATACAGAATTTTATTCTTTTAGAGTGTGTAAAGAACCAAAAACACATATATGAAAGAGGATCCATGGATCCTCATCCATGTATTCTAGAGTGAACATATAGAATCACTCTTTAACTATGGTTTTACCCCAAATATTACATGGAAATCGAATCGGCATTCGATTTCTTACTTGATCCAAAAGACAAAACCCGTACTTTTGCAAAAATTGAAAGAACAAGGAAAAATAATGGTGGATGGCTGGAGAAGAGGGCTCTTCCTTCTTCCTCCTCTCCTTCTCTTTCTTTTTCCTTTCTTTCCTCTCTCTTTTTTCTCTTTTCTTTCTTTCCTCTTTGTTTTTTTAGGCTATTTATAAAAAAAAAGGGGGTGACACCCCCTCTTATCCATCCAAATTTTCTAGAGAGGGCTGGAGCTAATCTCTAAATGGAACTCTCTCTCACTTTCCAAAATTTTTCGATACTCTTTTAAAAATTTGATTTTTTCAAAGTTTCTAAATTTTATTTAAAAGTCTCTTCTCTAACTTTCCTTAGTTTTCTTAGGTATGTTTAAGGACTCCATTTAGAAGTCCCAAACAACCATAAAAACAAAAATTCGGAATTAAGTATAATTTATTAATTATTTAGTATTAAATTATTAATAATTATTTAAAACTTTCCAAAAATAGCAAATTAACTAGAGAGGCTTATCAACCTTATTTAACCCAAATTAAAGCTTGTTATTGAATTTAAAACTAGAAAAACGTTGGGCATAGGTTTGGATTTGGATCCGGATCCGACATTAAAATTCATTTCCAAAAATCCAAATAAATTTTGGACAACACCAAATTCATATTAATATGGGTTTTGGTTAGAGTCCAGATCCATATTATTTTAGATCAAATCTATTGGATCCAATCCGATCCAAATTCGGATCCAATCCGATCCAAATTCGGATCCAATCCGATCTAAATTCGGATCCAATCCGATCCAAATTCGGATCCAATCTGATCCAAATTCGGATCCAATTCGAAAAACTTCTCCCTTTTTGGAAAAAACACGATTTTCAGGCCAACTGAAACTCGAATTAGAAAAAGTAACATACTGTTGCGCTCAGTATACCCAGATGCATCCAACGCCATATTACACGAATATCAAATTCTGAACTTTACCCGAAAATAACCCGAATTTTGTTTGAATTTAAAGGTTGAAAATAAAACTCTTTTTTATGCTTCGATTAGCTTGTCTCAACCTTGTAGATGAGACCTGGGCTAGGCTCAGATTCAAAAACATCGGTCTAATAACGAGGTCCAATCAAATTTTCTTCTAGACTTAGCCAAATTTTTGACAAATCATAAAATTGCTAAGTACGAAAACACGCGATATTACATAAATTGCTTTTTGTGCCTCCTTGTTGATAACTTTTCGATTTGCCTAAAAAATGACATTAAAATTAAAATTAGTTGGGTTTTGAATGAAAATGACAAATAAACTTTATAATTGTATGTACTTCTGCTTCAATCGTAAGTTGTAGCAAACGTCGACGAGGTTATTAAGTCTTTTGTGATCTAATCTATTTCTTCTTTTGGTGTTGATTTGCTCAAAGACACTCCAGTTTCTCCTGCATCCACTTTACTCTACATGTTTGACTAAGAATGCTAATGACAAAAGTTCTCAAATTTGGAACATCACTTTCAAACCTAGCCCACCGCATATCTTAAAAAAAATAGGAAAATGAGAAATCAGTAAAACAATAACAAATATACAATCATACAAAACATGATAACTAAATAACAATTTAAAATTAAAATTGAAATAGATAAAATAAATTACCTAGATGCATCGTACCACGGTTTTGCATAACTGCAGGTCTCCTCATATCATACAATGCATTATCATAAGTTTTCATTTCCTTATTAATTTGATCTTGAATGCTATAATCATGGTTCAACCTTTCGATGCAATTCAAAAGTCCCTCACTTTCATGTCTATTTTAAACGTAGTGGAACATCTAAATGCAAGATTTAAATAATATGTTGTAACATGAAGAGGTTGATGAAGTTTCGTCTACCTTATCTACAATTTTTTCTTTCTCTTCAAATTATCTCTAATAACCTCTTTTGCCTTATTCATGGCCTTATTGAGATAACCCATAGTTGGTTCGTCTTTACTGTCAACTAATTGAAGCACCTTCACCAAAGATATAGTTATTCTTAACAACTTCATACATGAATATAAAAATTCACTTCTAAATAGAATATCTACAATTTCTCTAAGCTTTATTTTTTGTGCATGGGGATATATATGCATTCCACTCATATGATGAACACATTTTTTTAGTGCAGCTATATTCTTTACTAGACTTTGCACTATCAAAAAATTTGTAAAAAATCTAATAACTGCACTACGAATCAACTTAACACCACTAATGTACTTTATCATTAGACTCAAAAGAGTTAAAACCCATGCATGATTGTAAATAAATTTAGTAACTTTTTGGTAGCATTCGATTGCCGGATGTACCTCATCCTTATTGTCGATGTCCTCAAGCACGAGGTCTATGTAATGACCAACACACGGGGTCCAAAAGAATGACCAAAAAATTTCTGCCAATTCTTTACTTGTTGCTCTATAATTTGCTGCATTATCAGTAATGAACTGTACAATATTTTGATGTTGAACCTCTGCAATACATCTATTGTCTTGGGTGTATCAAACAAATCAATTGATTTCAAATATATAATTCTTTTGGGTAATAAACAAGAAAATTTATCAAGATCCTTGACTTTCTGCCTGCCTACCAATCCTCCATGATGCTGTACCACTGTCTCATCGCATCACAATAAGCCTTCACTTCATTTACATTAGCATATAAAATCTTTTCTTTTAAAGCATGATACGAAGACATCTTGTATCCAGGTCTAATATTGGTTATGACATCTGTCATGGCCTGAAAATGTAATGAATTTGCCATATTTAAAGGAATGTAGGCATCATAAAACAATCTCCCAACTGTGACATTTGTCTGTTTGATTAAATGTTGAGGAGTCATATCAGTACGAATGTCGGGTTGCCCCTCAGGGGTAGTCATAGGAGGGAAAAAACTATTAATAGAGTCTCTAGCTCTACTCCCTCTCAAAGAAATTCCTCTTACTCTTCTTTATCCTCTTTTTTTTGTGCCCGCGACACTACTACTAACGCCAACCACCCTTTTCCTTTTAGATGCAGAACTTCCTATTTCTGATGCTATGTTAGAGGTTGTAGGATCGGAAGTAGGGAGCTCATCTTCGTCATCCCAGGGCTTCACACACTTTATTTTTGCCTCACTCGTCTCTTTTTCTCTTAAAGCATTCAGTATTTGCTGACATTGCTATTTTACGACATCCAACAATTTTCTTGACGTGCATGTGGTAACATTATGATGTGTCTCGGCTAAATGATGCTTCAACCAAGCGATATCACTCGAAATAACAATATGAAAATAGTTGCACTCAATTTTCAACCGGCTTTCACTCATTATTTGAGTGCCCCATTGCCATGCCGGATCATTTGATGCCATCTTTTCCAAAAAAAGTTTAATAAAAAGAAAATAAATTTTTTTTTACCTTAACTCACTTCTTTGAGTAGAAAAATGATGGAAATGCACTCTTGATGAAACCACAAAATTCTTCTCCCTTACGCACAGATCAACCCTCAAATTGCTCTCACGAGTCTTAGGGTGCGTGAATACCTCTCTATTGGCCTCTACACAAATGAGAAAGTTGGCCATCAAGAGGTCTTTAAAACCCAATAACGAAAAAATAACTTTTTGACACTTTTTAAGTTTACCGAGACTGAATCGTATGGTATGACACGCACTTGTATCATGATACAGACAACCTTGGATAAAAAGTTGGATTCATTAAAATGTATTGTATTCTTCTGTTCTGAGCATGGTTACATGTTCATCCATCATGTGATGTCATGCTTACATCAGTAAACATTAGATTTGGAGTTCATACATAAAGTGCCTTACACATCATGACCACCATAATTTCAGAGGTAAACTCTTTAGCAATCTTTGACACTCTAGCTGCTGGCAAATTCTGATGACTTTTTCAATTGCATTTCTTTTTACAGGTCTCATGAAGATGTTGTTGGATCATGGAATAAGCATCTTACAGAAATCTTCCTAGCTGAAACAGAAAGCATGGATTGCGGAGATTCAGAAGATGTTGAAAAAAAGAATTCTGAGTCTGTTTCAAGATCATCTTGCCTGGGACAAGTAAATGTTATGGAGATGGAAGTTTCTTGTAATGTTATGGAGTATAGGAACATAGGTAGTCAAATTGCAACTAAGACTCTGATTCTCTTTGAGGATTTTGATACAATATTTGATGAAGACCGTGGGTTAATTGCAACTATACTAGAACTTACTGAAACAGCGAAGCGGCCCATTATTCTAACAAGCAATAGTAAGGCCATTTCTAATTTTAAGTCATTACAACTATAATACTTGTGCATTTATTTAGTTTCTGATCTTAAAGTTGTATGCTTTCAACCTTACAGGTAGGGACCCTATTCTGCCTCCATTTTTGGATAGGCTTGTGATCAATTTTACTCTTCCATCATTAGATGAGTTGGTTTCCCATGTTTACATGGTATATGCTTAGTTTATCTATTACTTAAAATTTCTTTGCATATATGAACCAAAAGGGTTAACTGTTAACTAATAAATAAATGGCTTTTGTAGGTTTGTGTTTCAGAGGCCCTCAGTGTTTCATATCATTTAATACAGCATGTTGTTAGATTTTGTCAAGGTGATATAAGGAAGACCATCATGCTCCTCCAGTTTTGGTGCCAGGGTAGAGGAGGTCAAGGAGGTAAGCCTGTTGAGGATTTCAATATCTGGAAAGGGCATAGCATGGAAAGTTTTGTCAGAAATTTGCTAAATATTATATGGATGCATTGAGTCACTTGACCAGAAAACACAAAGTTCAACAACTTTATAGGACAATCAGAATTCAGCAGTTTTACATCCCAGTCCCAATGAAGCTGGAAACCCGCAGGGTTTGGTGCTATCATGGTGGGATTGTTATCCACTTCAGCAATATCCAGCCTTGCTGTGGCTGAAAGTGGCAGGAGAATGATCCTTTCAATGGATTCACCATTGTAGGTGGCTGGACTAACTTTAGACTCAGCGCTGACCTCTCAATGCCCTTTTCACTAGCATAATTCCTGCAGGTGGAAATTTGTGGGATCATGGTGTGCCTACTCTTTTAGCAAAGCTGCTGTCAGTTACAATGATACACTCGTGTATGGATAATTACTATATGCCTATATGGTGTGTGTGATTGCATGCATGCATGTATATAGGTATCAGTGTGAGAGGTGCTCACAATAAATTTGGTAACTTTAATTTCAAGCCAGGTAATTTCTCTGTCACAGGAACATGTGTTGGCTGTGTCTAGTGACTGGACACAACAAGAGGACAACACGTGACATGCCCATGACATGTACAGACAATATTTTGTTAGTTTCTGTAATCATTTAATAGTTTTGAAAAATACTTTCAATAATAAATTTCTTATATATTAAAAATTAGACATATTTTTAATCAATTAAACAATGGAAAAATCCATGTCCTTATGTCTTATTTTTGAAAAAAATTATGAAACTCACATCCTAAACTTGTATGGGGTCATGGTTAGTGTCCATGTCTTTGTGACGGTAATTCATACAAGTTCTCTAGTTGGCTGCCAGAGTAAAATTACACATCATTTCCTGTTCTCTTCTGCATGATTCAGAAGTTCACCTTTTATGTCCCTTTGTGCGTTTTCTGAAATGCAGCAATGGATATTTTCCCCTTATTTATGAGAAAGTGTAAATTGCTTGCACAGGGTCGTTAGGTTGTTGTTCATGCACTTGGCAAGAGTGAATCTAAACAGCAAGCTGCTTGTGGTATCCAATCTGCCATGCTTGATGATACCTTCCCTAATCATCATTGTTTTTGGTACCTTTGGCACAAGTACGGAATTGAGAAATTCTAATGCAGTAGTTTCTGATGGTTTTCAGGCAATAAATCTTTATGTGCTTACGGGTCACTACCTTTCAATATTGATGCTGGACATTATGTGATACAGAAGGTGATTCCTTGGGGCTTTCCTTCTCAGTTATCAGAATATATTGAGAAGGAGATCTCCGAATCATTGACCAAAATGAAAACCAACACTTTGTTGACCAATGAAACCATAATAGAAGAGCTGGTCACTGAGGAAAATTTGGATGGTCTACTTGGAGATGAGAATGATGACATAACCAATAAAGCCCATGAGAATGACTTTTCAAAATGGAACTGGTCAGTGCATGAGTGTGCTTTAGAGTCATCAATGATCTCTGATAATATTAGTCCTTCCAAGTTTGTAGAAAAGACCAAGCAGTCAAGGCACAGAAGGCGTGTTGTGTTTTCAGACTCTGAAGATGAGCTTTGCACTGACAAACTAGATCCGTCAGAGCAACTACCTCAGCATCTTGGTGAAGAATTATTGCTAGATGTTTCGAGTGATTCCTTTCCTGTGAAGGTACCTCCTAATGTGGATTATCCCAATCTGGAGTTACATGAGGATCTTCTGAGAGGTGCCAAGACAAATGAAGATCCTTGCAGTCATCAAAAGAATGGATCTCCTGAAGCATCCTGCATCCCAGAACTATCTTTCGTGCCTGAAACAAAAATAGACAATGGAGGAGACTTGGAGCAAACATCATCATTGTCTTGCTTTCCTGATACTATGCAGGATGCCCCCTTCTTGGGTGCAAATATGCTGAAGAAACTTGGAACGGAGTTAATTAACCCAGGAAAAATTTATCAAGAATTGGACAGGGTTTCTGAATCTATGTATGTGGGCATGTGTGATATGGCTGCAGAGTCGATTCTTGGCTGTGATGATTCTCCTGTTGAGCCCCCACAAGAAATTTTCGGAGTATGCCCTTTGATAGATGAATGCAGCCGTGCAGATTTTACTACCGGTTTTATGACCAAAAGAAATTTGAAGCGTCCAGTGATGGCTGATTTAGTTCAGGAGACATGGAAGAAGCTGCGGAGCCAGGGGGTGGAAATCAAGTCATGTATTGAAACAGAACAATGTGCATGTTCTTCGCTGAAAATTGCTACCGGACTAACTGAACTTATTTCTGATGCTGATGTGATGCTTAGTGTTGGTCATACCCTTATTGATGTAAGTGGCTTTTAGCTAATTCAGTTTTTCTGAGACAAGCACCAATGGAAATACTGTTTAATGTTGCAAGAGGCTTACCACATGCTTCTGCAGGATTATCCACAAGCATCAATATTTCCCTCTGTTGAACAAGATATGAAATATGGTGGTGATCAGCATGTGGAGTTAATGTCCACATTTGCTGAGCATGGCCTTTGCTTTTATGCAAAGAAGTGTGCTGAAATGAAGAGAGATCTGGATCCTACCATTGAGTTTGACTTGGCTCTGGAGATGCTGTCCTCCAACATGGATGGTCTGGCACTGGGGAAATTGGTTATGCTGGACGGCGGTGATGATTCATCTAGTCATCCAAAATTTCTTGAGAAATTGACATTGGGGATGCCATCTGATAGGTACTTTCTTTCACAAGGTTGATATTTTGTTCTCTTTGTGAATCTTATTTTATGGTCTCCTTCATCTGCTTCTTCCAATTAGAAAAAATTGATACTTTATGACGAGTGTGATTTTTTTGCAGTGAGTAATGTTGTTCTCATGGTGAATCTTGATTTAATCATGTTCATCTACTTCTTTCAGTTATTAAAACAAAACCACAAACTCGAAATTCCTTAACGCATTTAAAGAGTTGTATATTTTCCGTTAATGATGGTTCTGGAACTGGAAGAGAAAAATTGGATGTTTATATTGTTGGGTTAATTGGCCACTACCTGCTGAAAGATTGATTATGCTATAATGATAGTAGTTGTTTGTATTATCAATAATAATATTAAAGGAGCACCTCTTCAATCATTAATGATATTCATTTTCAGTATTTGCAATTGTATTCTTTTCTGGATGCATTATATTTTCTTATCTGTTCACAAAGTTTGTCATATGTGCAGTTTTTATGTGACTTGATTTTAGGGTTAACTTTTTGCCCCTCATTGCCTTGCTCCACAGACTTGAACATAGCCTGATGCTTTCAGATGCACTGCTGTCAGTGGTCCCTATGCGATCATATATGGCTTCCAGGGGTGCTGCATTTCATGAATACTTGTCATTCTTGAGCCAAATTTCCAAGGGAGAATCTGCTCGTCTGGCAGAAGCAGATAATTCCACTAGATATGGCAGGTATCACTTGCCTGCACAACCCAATGTGCACGTTCACAGATGCACACTGATATGCATACAATATCAGGATTTCATACCATTTTTGTTGATTGCAGGGTGCGGCGTTCCCATCATTACTTGAGGACAGGAGCATTCTCAATGTCTGCTGAAGATGTTTTCCTGTTTGATCAACATGCCTGCTATAAGAAAAGAGTTTCAAAATCCATTGTTGAAGGGTAACATCCGATGCAATGCAGTAACCATTTTTCATCTGTTTAGTTTTTTCCTTTTTTTTATAAGGAGGATCCCTTGCCCAAGTGAGGAAAAACCTTGGGTGGGGCCCCACGACCACCCTGCCTTACATGGCCCACCTCTGAAAGCTACGGACACACCCGTGTGCCAGCGGGGTTTGATCCGGGGTCTTCAACTCAACAACACCTTCACAACCACCCCGCTGGTCATGCGGGCGACCCCCACAGTGGAATTTTTCGTCTGTCTAGTTGTGTTATCCCTTTCTATGAACACAACGTGCACAACTTGGCGAAATGAGTCCAGTAGACCATGTACATGTGGTTGCTGTAACTAGAAATCCATAAAACAGATGGAGAAAGAGAACCACGTCTGAGAATCAACTCTGTTAAAGTCGTCCATAGCATATACAGTTGCATGAAGGAAGAATAGGATGCTTCTACGTCTTGGTCAAGACTCAGCATGGAGCTGTGAAACTGGAAAGCAGCTACGCAACAAAATTTCAATGAAGTTCTGCTATAAAGAAGGATTTCCTAGTCATCAACCCAGCCATGTAGATCAAGTATTTGGAGTGGCTAATTTTTTTATGTTGATAATTTATCCTTTGGCTCGAAAGGGAGCTTCGTATGTTAACCGTGGGCTTCTGTTTGCCTAATAAAAGAAGGCGATACTTTTTCCTTTTCATTTCCCCCCTTCTTTTGGTGTTTCTGCTGGTTTACTCAGAAAGGGGTGTTAGAGGTTATCTGTTTTAAAGGACAACGTAGTTATGCATGGGTCACCTGAATGCACTTTTGAGTTCATGAGCTCCCATATTCTAAGTTTCCATTGTGCTACCGATCTTTATAAGCCTTGGTCGTGCTACCCATGCCCAGGCATCCTAAATCTCTGATTCACTTGAGCTTGCTCCCGGTCATAGAGCTTGCGCTTAAGTAAAGGGAAACCAGTCAATGTTTTTTAATTTCCTTTTTATGTCCAAAGCTTTACAAATTACCCAAAAAATATATTGTAAGTGGCTTTTCTTGTTTCATACTGCTTTGTGTCACAAACGTGGAATACCAAATTTTTTTGTTGTCGCTAGCTTAAACATAGGATTCTTGAGCTTCATTCTCACTAGGGTTTACTCTTCGAGATGTATAGACTATACGACAAAAAATGCTGCATTTTTTAAAAAACTATAATATTTGAAAATCTGCCTGTTTTAAAATTACAAATTTTCAGTTATAAAAAGACCTTTTCACCTTTTGCACAATGCCAATTTTCTTTCATATGCAAACTTCCCTCTCAAATATCCAAATATGTGAACTTTCTCTCATATTTGTAAAATTTTCAAATATGCGAATTTCTTCTCACATTTGCAAATGTTCCCCATGCTTTCACATTTTCAAATGTCCTAACCTATGCACGAGAATGTCCCCACACTTTTGTGAGCGTCCTTATGCTCATGTGATTTTTAATAAAATGAGTTTGTTGAAAAAAATTGGCATTTCAAAAGTGCAATGAGCATTTAGCAACATTTCAAAAGCATCGTTAAATCCTTTAGTGATGCTTCAAAAGTATGTTGGACCTTTGCCAAAGCCTTTTAGCATAGCTTTAAAGATGCATATTTGGGGAAAAAGTACAAAATGCAATGACATTCACATATTTTGGAATATATTTGCATATTCTCATATTTTGAAAGGAAATTTGCAAATGTGTGGGAGAAAATTTGTATATTTGTAAGCAAATTTGTATGTTTGAATATTTGAGAAGGAAATTTACATATTTATAGAAAATTCACATGTATAAAAGGTGAAAAAGGTCATTTTAGGGTGTGAATTAGAGGTTAAGAACTTGTAGAGGTAAGAAAAGGAGAGAGAAGAGGACATTAACTAGAGAGAGGAAGTGAGTTGGATGTTTTTTAATGAAAAAGTTCAATTCCAAATTTTTGTATGACACTTAAGTTAACTCTCCTAATAATATTACATAAATCAAAACATAATTAAAATAAATAACCCTACTTAGAGAATATCTACCCTTAAACTTAGGTAATACCTACCTCAGTCACTAATGAAGACTCATTTAAAAAAAAAAACTCTTGGGGGTTCTAAGGCAATTAAGGAGGGTCTTTAAGAGTCTACATGACTTTTTTGGATAGACATGATGTCTCTTTGGCTGGCACCACTTTATAGAGGCTCTTAGAGGAGATGTTTCTTGTGGGTCTCACCTAATCGGAGTCTCACATGGATGAGGTGACTTGTATCAAATGAAGCTCAAGTAACGGATTTAGATTGGCTTGGGTTAGATTTGTTTGCAAAAATTGAGCCCTTGGAGCTGGTTTTGAACCTTTTCACCACTTTGTTCATATCACTAACTTGGACAATAGATTTGGAATTGGGACTTTAAGAATTCAGCTTGCATATTTCACAATATTTATTTACTCATTGGTTTGAGGGTGGATAGTACTATAGTTCAACTTTGTGTCACTTAATTGAACTATGTGGTTGGAAATTGATGCAAGAAAACCCATAACATGATTCACAATATACACTTACATTTTTTTTCTACAACAATAACAACTACGCCTTCATCCCAAAACAATTGAGGTCAGCGATATGAACCAAAAAAGAAATTCATTTTGGGTCTTCCACATGAATCCTTTTCCTCCAATCATTTCTATCCAATGCCATGTCCTCGGTGAGGTTCAAAGCATTCATATCCTTTCCTATCATCTCCATCCAAGTCTTCCTAGTCCTACCCCGACCTCTTTTAACTAATATATTTTTCCATTTCTCCAACCTTCTAACTGGAGCATCATTAGGCCTTCGCCGAATATGTCCAAACCACCGTAAACGATTCTCTCGCATCTTATTTTCAATGGGTGCAACACCTACCTTCTTACGTATCTCCTCGTTCCGAATCTTATCTTTTATTGTATTTCCACACATCCATCTAAGCATCCGCATCTCAGCTACACTCATTTTTTGAATACGATGTCTCTTGGCAGCCCAACATTCCGTACCATATAGTAAAGCAGGCCTAATAGTCGTCCTATAAAACTTTCCCTTCAACCGCAATGGCATTCTACGATCGCACAACACTCCAGTTGCACTTTTCTATTTCATCCACCCAACCTTTATCCTATGATTTACATCTCCATCAATTTCTCCATACTTTTGAATGATGGATCCCAAATATTTGAAATAATCATTCACCGGTATTTCTTGCTCACCAAGCTTCACTACACTCCCATCACTACTTCGTTGCTTACTAAACCGACATTTCATATATTCAGTCTTACTCTTACTCAACTTAAAACCTCTAGCTTCCAATGTCTGTCTCCATAACTCTAACTTAGCATTAACCCCAACTCTAGACTCATCAATCAAAACAATATCATCAGCAAACAACATACACCACATCACATTTTCTTGAATTGATCTCGTAAGCTCATCCATCACTATCGCAAATAGAAAAGGGCTTAAAGCAGATCCTTGATATAACGCAACCGTTATCAGAAAATTGGTTGTCACCCCTCCACAAGTGCGGACATTTTTTTTCTCTCTATAAAAAAATCATTTATGTCAAACGGTTTAAACGTCGAACTCCGTCGAACATGCCCCTTGTGCATTGGATTTATGAAAAAAAGGAAGAATTAGCGGAATGACCATCTTTAAAAGTTGTTTTTACTAAAAAAAATAATGCTGACGATTTGCTCGTTCATCATTATGGCTGTGATATATATATATATATATATATATATATATATATATATATATATATATATATATATATATATATATATAGAGAGAGAGAGAGAGAGAGAGAGAGAGAGAGAGAGAGACTCTGATTGTCGAACAATACGTCGATTTTGTCAGTTTTGGGGCAAGCTAAAAGTCGTTTTTTTTTTTGGCTTAAAAACCCGTATCGATGTAGATGTCCGGACGATTAGCGGCGGATAATGGTCAGTCAACAGTCCACTGTTACGGGCTTCTCTAGAGAGAGAAACATGTAACGCTGGATCCCTGATTGTCGACATAGGGTTCCTTATATATATAGTTTACTCATATATATGGTTTACTCTTGGAGAGTGAGAGAGAGAGATGGATCGCGTGCAGCTGCTTCTGGTGGGGTTGCCCCTCTTCCTGTTCGCGTCGGACATCGTCCACCTCTTCACCCCTCCTCCATCATCCCCAAATCCCCCTCCCCATCATCATCATCACGTCGATCCCCGCCACCACCACCCCCATGTGCCCCCCGTCCTCAACGCCCCGCTCGAGTTCCCTACCTCACATGTACTCTCTCTCTCTCTCTCCTGCTTCTCCTTCTTGGTTGACGTTTCGTTTCTCCTATTCCGTTTATTCTGAATTCCGGTCTATGGTTTCATTGTGAATCAGGAAACTCAGCACGCAGGCATCGGAATCGGTCTCGGCACGACTGTCCACATAGAATTTTGTTCTTCTTGCTCTTACAGGTTCTGATTCAAACTCTGCTCCTCCAATCTTTTGTTCTTGACAACTTTGCGTTAGTGGGTTGTTTTGGTATTACATTAAATGAAAAGTTTTTATTTCATTGTCTTGATTGAATCTGTCATGCCAGAGACGCTTCTCCATCTCGTACGGGGAGAAAACGTAAGCTACTAGTTGCCCCTTTCTTTCAGTATGTGTATGACGTGATCACTCACGATTTGATACATGTTCTAGGTCTTTTTGCCTCATTGGTGTTGTAGTTTCCCTCTTTTTTCATCAGCATCTTCCTTTTCTGGATCATAAAATTAGGGATTGGCCAGTGATGATCCAGCTGTGTTTTACTCTAAGGAGAAGAAAAGAAAAAATGAAAGATCTTATTAGTGGTAGGCGCTTCACATTGGCCAGTTGGAACAATGGGCTGCTCTTCAAAACCGAGTCTGGGTGGGGCATGCCCGGTGGTTCGAGCTCTAAACGGGCTCGGACTTGAGCTTCGGAGGCTAATCGGGAAAATGTTTTGGTTCAGATCTGAACCACGGGCTTGTTGGACACTTAAGGATGTGTGTCAGGGTTAGGATAGGATAGGCTACTGGAGGTCAGGGATCACTAAAATAGGTTGCCGGGTGGCTTAGATGATCAAACTGTAAAAAAAATATAAGTTCTGTAAAATCGGTAGGGTGCAATTTTAGTATTTCAAATCTTGAATGTTGGTAGGGTTTTAGCTAAGGCCGAGATCAATTATAGGGATTGTGTAGCAAGTCTATGGAGGTTCTAAAGGGGTCTACACGTTGGGGTGTTGTTTGGGTATGTGCAGGAGATTAGAAAAGACAAAACAGTCCACAAAATGGGATAACATTGCTGTTTCGAGTGTGATCTTGACCTAGATGACTTAGGCGGCTTTAGGGAAGGTTAGAGACCGGTCCTAAGGTAGGATATAAGTTTAGAGAACGAATAAATACCTGGGATAAGGTTGGGAGGATAATTGATCAGCAAAACCACAACTGATAGGGCTCCAACATTAGCTTCCGCATGTGATGAGACGCTTTGCTACACGTTGGGTATATGAGAAGGGCTTGGGCCCTAAACCAAGGTGGACGACTAGATCCACATGTTTGATCTACACGTGAGCTTAGAGGCGAGAGAGAGAAGAACATGAGAGATGAGAGAGACAATAGCTTGAAAAACTTCAATATATTTTCATACATAAAGGGGAACCCCAACTTTATATTTATATAGTGGAGGCCCGGAGTCAAATCTTAAACTAACAATGACTTTATAAAGAATCCTACCAAGAATAAGAAACTTAATAAGATAGAGGCTCATAAAGGCATCTCTATAAGGACTTTTATATTAATTAAAAGTTATAAACAATTAAGAAAAAGAAATAATTAGGACTCTAGCTAATTAATAACTAATTAATTTCAAGAAGGATCTAGGAAGCCTCTGGAAGTGGGGGACGTCCCATGCTAGTCTCCTGGTTCACACCCTTTATGTGTATCCCGTTGTTTGCCCTCCTTGGTTCTGACGTAGGCATGTGTCACTCTCATTTCTTCTAGTATGAACACATGTTCATTGATTTTTTTACATGCTTGGAGGACACATCAGCTGCTACATCACTCTCTTGGGTCCCACTTAGGCCTGAATGACCCTCAATGCCTGTAGAGAAATCCTGGAGCTATGATCCACACCATCTTCTGAAATTCAACCCGTAGCAAATGATTTTTTTTATTTCATTGTCTTGATTGAATTTGTCATCCCAATGAGGCTCTCCATCTTGTATGGGGAGAAAACGGAAGATACTGGCTGCCCATTTTTTTTAGTATGTGTATGACGTGATCACTTATGATTTGATACATGTTCTAGGTCTTTTTGCCTCATTGGTTTTGTAGTTTCCCTCTTTTTTCATCAACAGTCTTCTGTTTCTGGATCATAGAATTAGAGATTGGCAAGTGATGTTCCAGCTGTGTTTTACTCTAAGGAAAAGAAGAAAAAGAAAAATGAAAGAGGTTGTTCGTGGTAATTCTGTTTTTTTTTTAATTCAAAGGCATTATGTCCGGTTTAGATATGTTTTTATTTATTGTTTACATATATAAATGTAACTAGTTTTATGACTTTTAATTGAGTGTTTAAATAACCAATTGTTTAATTTATAATGAAAAAGAAAAGGAGATTAGTGGATAATGGTGATGGTAATGGTGGTGATATCAGTGGTGATGATAGAAATGGTGGTGGTGGTAATAGCGGTGATGGCAATGGTAATGGATGGTGATGGTGG
Source organism: Nuphar pumila (assembly GCF_984573655.1). Classification (NCBI taxonomy): domain Eukaryota; kingdom Viridiplantae; phylum Streptophyta; class Magnoliopsida; order Nymphaeales; family Nymphaeaceae; genus Nuphar; species Nuphar pumila. The sequence goes on along the minus strand of NC_143252.1, from coordinate 138,888,587 downwards.
TGGTGATGATGGCAATGGTGATGGCAGAGAGTGGTAGTGATGATGTTGATGATAGGGGTGGAATGAAACAAAGTAAGTAGTTGTGAAAAAAAAAATTAGGTATCCTATTTTATAGAAAGGGGTGAAATTTATAAAAATAACTATAATTGCCCGTGTAAGGCAGGGTGGCAATGCACAGTTGAGACGATGCTGGTCGAGAGTCGGCTGATCAGGCTGCTGAACTAGTGGATGCTATTGAACGTGGAGGACTGGATACTGGGCTGCTTCACGACAAAAACAACATGATAACTCCCCTTCTTGTTAGGGATTCTGTCAGTGGGTGGGCTGCATAACTTGCGTGTGAAGATGAGCACACTACGATTCAGGCGGACGGTGGAGATGAATCAGGTGATGTGCATATGGTGTGCTTTCATTCTTGGGCACCTCTAGTGGGTTGTGCTGTGATTAAACTAACCCTGATCTGCCTCCTCCATTGAATGGTGGAGGTAAGAAATCGATTCACATCCCACAGGTTTTTTACGATGAGAGGAGGAAGTCTTTCTCTTATTTTTGTTTGCAAGTGGGGTACAACGTCGATGGAGCAGGATTTCTATGTTTCAGAGTTGTGTAAAAGGTGGAAACTGACTTCGAAGCCAGTTTTCTCTATGTTACTTAATAGCGGTTTTTTGGTTCACTTTAGCAGCCATGAGGATATGATATCGGTGATGTGTAGAGGCTTTATTTCATAGTCGGAAGGACACTATTGATGGAGCTGTGGGGTGGGAATGGTATACCTAAGTTTCATGGCTTGCGTTCTGTCCTGGTATGGTTAGGGTTTTTGGTATTCCACTTGTAGTATGGTGCAATGACATGTTTTGTTTAATTTCAGAAGCACTCGATGGGAAATCAATTGCGGTCGATGAGAGGACTGCCTCTCAAGTATGGTTTCACTTTGCCAGGATATTAATTAAACTTCAAGTTAATGCTGATCGATTGGATTCGATCCCTATCACGTTGGGTGAATCTTTATAGGGGGAGATGCATTTCAAATATGAATCTTGCAAGGTTTTAAAACCCCGTGACTTGGGACTCAACTCGTTCTTTATTGACTCGTGACTCGGTGACTCAGACCAGGTTTTGCTAACTTTTGATTTTAAAAGAAAAACAATATATAAATTGTCATTTAAACATATAAAGGTTTGTAGAATGACTTAATTACTAGTTTAATTGATTAATAAGTAAAATAACATCAAGTAAAACTATATCTAACTTATAATTACTCATCTAATAGCAAAAAATCGAACAACCAAACAAAACAATAATTCAATATTTCAATAGAAACAAGCCCTAAAGTAAAGTTAAGTTAAAAACTTACAAGAGTAAGTAAAAATTAAAGTAATGATAACCATACTTGCGCAATCTGCAATGCATTTCAACAATCAACTTTCACTTTTCACTTCAATTTGTACTCGTATTGTATCATATATAATCTGCAAATTTTATGAGTGACAACAATTCTAATTTTTTATGTACCAACACTCTTAATATATTGCAAATTTAGAAATCATCACATGATAAGCTAAAGATGTTGAGTAAAGTTGTAAACCATTCACCGCAATCTAGTACAACTGTACAAGTAAGAAATATAAAGTATAAAGCATAAGGCCCATGGCCATATAACACAATTACAAAGTTCATAAGTATAAAGTTAATAATCATAACACAATGACAAAGTCTATCACCAAATTGATACCCAAAAAATCAAATCTCAAACATCCACAATTCATCCACTTTTGCAAAATATGATATCTTAAGTCAAGAGTCAAATCTCAAATAGAGGCGAAGTGCTATTATTTGGTACTTCATTTGAATCAATTCTTGAGTTGGAAGTAGAAATTAATGGTTGAATTGAAGTACTAGTGATTGCATTTTCCCTTGCATCTTTATCTTCAACTCCATCACCACCTTCATCATCAATAAGATTAGCTTCTTCAATGTTTTTAACTTCTATTTCCAAGTCCCTCAAGAAATCCTTCATTCAATAAAATATAACACATTTTTAAGCATGCAATAGAGAAAGACAAAAATTTAAATTAAAAGAATTTTAATCAAGTTAAAATATCAAACAGTATGACTCGCCCAGTTAGAATTTTAATCAAGTTTTGTCAAGTCGAAAGTGCCCAAAACTCGTCCGAGTCCAGTATGACTCGTGACTCGGCCGAGTCAGGTCGAGTCGCAGCAGAGTTGTAGCCGAGTCTTCGCAAACCGAGTTTACCTTACCGGGTTGACTCGCTGGAGGTCCGGGCTGAGCTGAGTCACTAAGTTGACTCAACGAGTTTTAAAACCTTAGAATCTTGCACCCTCGTGTGTGAGGTGTGCAAGGCGAGGACGCGTGATGTAGCTAATTTCCCACGAAAGAAGGCGAAGTCTGCTTCCACTGTGAATCAGAGGGGAGATGGATGGCAGCATGTCACGAAGAAGGCATCTTGGGTATGGGTCCTAAGGCCTCTAAGAAGAGGACCAATGCTTTTAAGGTTCTTAATGGGTTGGAAGATCATCTGGATGAGGTTTCTGATATACAAATGACTGTGGATGACTTGATTGAGAAGCATCAAAGCACGAATAATGGGCAGGTTCCATTGGATAGTGATCTACTCATGGGATCAGGTAGTGGCAGCCCGCAAAGAGAGCAGGTTGCATGTGGGCAGACAAGTGCCTGAGTTTCTGATGTTAAGGATATTGTTGTTGAAGATTCAACTATGGGGTCGACTCAAGTTGAGGATCCCAAAGAGGTGCTTGTTAGGAATCCTATCCATCTTTCTATTGATGGTGGGGTGTAATCCGAGTTACCAGAAGCGCCTAGGTAAAAGGGGAAGCACACTTTCCCGAAGCGCGAAACGTCGCGCTTCCGAAATGCGTGGGGAAGCGTCTCCCTTTTATGGGAAGCACGCTTCCCCCTCGCTTCCCCTTCGCTTTCCCATTTTTTTCATTTTTTTCGTTTCCCCCTCGCTTCCAGTTCGCTTCATAGGTCGCTTCGGAGACGGTTCATAATTTTCTTCTAATTGGTCCCACGCTTCCCCGCTTCCTAAATTTTTGAAAGTGCCTCGCTTTCCGCTCCCGCTTCCCGCTTCCGCTTTCTTGATTGGTAATCGGCCACTGAAGAGGTATGACCTATTTCTTCGGTAGGGGATATTCATGATCAACATGATAAGAAGCTTGTCCAATTGATAGCTCAACAAGGGGAGCATGATAGGGGACAACTGACAACAACTGAGTTCCAAGACCAGCCTGGTGAGGAGCATAGGTCTGATTCTAAGGGGGAAGTTGTCTTGGAATCTGAAGGCAAGAAGAAACCTGGCAGAAGCCGCCTCGTGATCAGGCCTCTGGTGTTGTGGGAGGATCTCTTAATCTCCATTCTCGGGCGACTTCAAAGGAGAAAAGCAGGAAATCTACCTTAAGTAATAACTAACATGAAAGTGTTATGTTCGAATATTAGAGGATTTGCAAGAAATTTGGCTTACATGGAGTTACATAATGCTATTAGGCAAGGTTTTAAAACTCATCGAGTCAACTCGGTGACTCGGCTCGGCTTGGACCTCCAGCGAGTCAACCCGACAAGGTAAACTCGGTTTGCGAAGACTCGGCTGCGACTCGGCCGAGTCACGAGTCATACTGGACTCGGACGAGTTTTGGGCACTTTCGACTTGACAAAACTTGATTAAAATTCTAACTGGGCGAGTCATACTGTTTGATATTTTAACTTGATTAAAATTCTTTTAATTTAAATTTTTGTCTTTCTCTATTGCATGCTTAAAAATGTGTTATATTTTATTGAATGAAGGATTTCTTGAGGGACTTGGAAATAGAAGTTAAAAACATTGAAGAAGCTAATCTTATTGATGATGAAGGTGGTGATGGAGTTGAAGATAAAGATGCAAGGGAAAATGCAATCACTAGTACTTCAATTCAACCATTAATTTCTACTTCCAACTCAAGAATTGATTCAAATGAAGTACCAAATAATAGCACTTCGCCTCTATTTGAGATTTGACTCTTGACTTAAGATATCATATTTTGCAAAAGTGGATGAATTGTGGATGTTTGAGATTTGATTTTTTGGGTATCAATTTGGTGATAGACTTTGTCATTGTGTTATGATTATTAACTTTATACTTATGAACTTTGTAATTGTGTTATATGGCCATGGGCCTTATGCTTTATACTTTATATTTCTTACTTGTACAGTTGTACTAGATTGCGGTGAATGGTTTACAACTTTACTCAACATCTTTAGCTTATCATGTGATGATTTCTAAATTTGCAATATATTAAGAGTGTTGGTACATAAAAAATTAGAATTGTTGTCACTCATAAAATTTGCAGATTATATATGATACAATACGAGTACAAATTGAAGTGAAAAGTGAAAGTTGATTGCTGAAATGCATTGCAGATTGCTCAAGTATGGTTATCATTACTTTAATTTTTACTCTTACTCTTGTAAGTTTTTAACTTAACTTTACTTTAGGACTTGTTTCTATTGAAATATTGAATTATTGTTTTGCTTGGTTGTTCGATTTTTTGCTATTAGATGAGTAATTATAAGTTAGATATAGTTTTACTTGATGTTATTTTACTTATTAATCAATTAAACTAGTAATTAAGTCATTCTACAAACCTTTATATGTTTAAATGACAATTTATATATTGTTTTTCTTTTAAAATCAAAAGTTAACAAAACCAGGTCCGAGTCATCGAGTTGACCCGCCGAGTCACGAGTCAATAAAGAACGAGTCGAGTCCGAGTCACTGGGTTTTAAAACCTTGCTATTAGGTCTTATAGACCTGATATTCTTATTATTTTGGAGCCCATGATCTCTCATAAGTAGGGGTGTCAATGGATGGGGCTCGACTTAGATCCAACCATTACTAAACCCTATAGGGTCTGGGTTTTGGTGATAAATAAGAAGACTCAGATTAGAATCCATGGTTGGACCTGAAGGCTCCGATTAATATATGGAGTCGAATATGGTTTGTGAAATTTCATACCATACCTGGGCTCGACCCGAGTTCCAATTAAGATCCGTGATTTATCAATGATAAAAATATTATTTTATCAGGTTTGGTTCATGTAATCCTTATAAGATCCGGGTATGGTGGGTCCGATAAGACTCGAGTCTGGACCTGGTACCATAATCTCAAATCAGGTTTGGGTATGGTTCTACCTGGATCTGAACCAAACCCGACCTGTTGACACCCTTACCCCTAAGAGATTTGAAGCCTTCCGGTATAGGTATAAAGATTTCCTTTTTGTTTATGATGCTTGGTTTGTAGAGGTGCTTATGTATATTATGTGCTTTTGGAATCCTGAAAGGGTTGCTTGTTTGGATATTCATGTTAATGACAGTTATATTTGGCTTTCTGTTCATGATCTTGTTAAGAATAGAAGTTTTATGTTGGTTGGGGTTTATTTGAGTAATCACTATGGTTTTCGCCTTCAGCAGTTTATCTCCCTTTTAACCACTATGGATATCTGCAAAGAATAATGGATGATTATTGGGGATTTTAATTGCATCCTTAATTCTTCAGAGAAGACAGGCCTGCCACCTCCCTCTCGATGGTGTAGTCACTTCCAAAACTTTGTTTCAGTAGGCGGGTTATTTGTAATCCATGATCCTAATCATAAGTTCACGTGGACTAATAATCATAAGGGTGTTTTGAATGTTTAGAGTAAGTTGGATAGATGTTTTGTTAATTACCAGTGGTTTGATGACATTTATTTGGTTAGCTCTCTCAAAATCTGGCCCAGAACGATTGCGGATCACAACCTTCTTATCTTTGATGTTGATACTTGTGTTCAACGTAAGAAGAGTTCTCCACTTAAATTTTATTCTATGTGGCTTACTGATGAGGCTTGTTATAGAATTGTTGGCCAGTGTTGGAACACTTACCAGACTGGTTATCCTATGAAGTTTGATTCAGTGGAACAAGTCCTCTTTTGGGAAAGTGGGTGACAAAGTTAATGGCATTTGTGAGCAGTTGCAGGCATTGCAAGCGAGTTTGGATTCTTCTCAACCATCCCTAGCTGATATTGAAAAGGAGATAGACCTTAAACAACAACAGGAAAAGGTACTTTTACAGGAAGAAATGTATTGGAAGCAAAATTTGAGAATTTAGTGGCTTAAGTAAGGCAATCATAATACAAAATTTTTTATGGCGTCGGTTAAAGATAGGAGGCAGAGGAACTCTATTAATAGGCTCTTGGTGAATGGCAGCTTCATATCTGATCCTAAGGGTATTGAAGATGAATGCTTAGAGTTTTTTCAGATTCTACTTTTTGAAGAACAAGTTAGGCAAGATGTTATGCCTATGCAGGATGGCTTGCATGTTTCAGACGAGGAAAACATGCAGCTCTTGGCTCCTATTTCTGATGCAGAGGTAAAAAATGCAGCCTTTCAGGCGAATGGTGAATTGGAACTTTTTAGAGAGATCCTTACTTCAGTTTGGCTTTCATTCCCACATGGGTACACCGGATCATATGTGTAACCTCCCCTTCCTTCTGGGTGGTGGTTAATGGTATTCTTGGGAAAAAGTTTGTTAGCACTAGAGGCATAAAATAAGGGGATCCGATTTCTCCATATTTATTTCTAGTGGTTATGCAACCCCTATTGAGGCGGATGGCTATGAGTGTGGTGGAGAATCAGCTTGGAGCCTTGTCCTTCACCCTCATTATGATCATAGCATCTCTGATACTTTTTTCGCAGATGATGTTCTTTTGTTTGCAAAGCCGGACCTCAGGTACCTTTCTCACCTTGAGGAAATTTTGGAGGAGTTTGAGCTTTCGACATGTATGAAAATTAATGACTCTAAATATATGGTAGTGCCTCTAAATATTGAGCATAATGTGTCTGAACAAATTTTGGGGTATTGGCTGTTAAAATGTAATCCTTGTGTACCTATATATTAGCATATACATACAAAGATACATATACACACACACACACACACACATATATATATATATATATAATATATATATATATATATATTGATCATAATACCCGAAAAAAGGTATTTATGTAAATCCACATTTTACGCATATTCCACTTGGAATATGTTTGTATTCTTTTTCTTTTCTTTCTTTCTTTTTCTTTATTTCTTTTTTATTTCTTTTTTTTATGGATTTTTGTGCCACCTTGGGATGGCTCCCCAAAAAGAGTCGTTGGGGAGCCCCCAACGGTCACAATTGTGACTGTTGGGGGCTCCCAATGACTCCTTTTGGGAGCCCCCAAGGTGACCCCCTTAAAATGTGCCCCCCCCCCTATAAAGACATTGCTTGAGAGTCTCAAGCTTCTCTCTTTTTATTTAATATATTCGTATTACATGCATTTGTGCATATTTGCATTATTTTACGCTTTTTGCGTATTTGTTCAAGTGTTCTTTGAGTGCCTTTGTGCACATCTTTTGTGAAGTATTGGTGATTGTATGCGTATCGTCTCTTCGTAGACATTTTTACATGGTATCAGAGCTTGGTTTGAAGAAAGAAGGGCGTGTGATCGAGTGTCTCGAAAATCATGCCTTCAAAGTTTTGGTGATTGGGACGAAGACTTATCTTCATCCAATATTTTGGAAGTCTCCTACAACAAGTAAGATTTAAAATCTTATTGCGGTACATGATTTTTTATCTACTCTCTTCTCTCTAATGGGCGAAAAAGACTCTCATTTCTCTCGACTTCAAGTTGAATGACTCAAACTATCATTTCTGGACCGGGAACATGAAAGCTCACATAAAAGGTAAAGGTCTTTTGGGGATACGTTCTTGGTTCTATACCAGAACCCGAACCCGAACCAAAGATTACTTTGGTAGAGAAAGGCGAAATCAAAATCCTTGAAGGCGAAGAAAGAAATAAAGCTATTAAAGAATATTTTAAGAGGCATGAGGAATGGGAAATGAAAAGTTTCAAGATTCTTTCTTGAATTTTTTCATCGGTTGAAACTAAGATCAATGCCAATATTATTAAGTTCAAGAAAGCATCGGAAGCTTGACATTATCTTGAGAAAATGTACACGTCAAGAGACTTGTCTCACAAGTACTGTCTCCAAAAAAGGGCTTTGACCCTTCAACAAAATGAAATGTCCATAAGGGAATATTTTGCAGGATTGTCATCCATATGGGATGAACTCGTGATGCTTGAACCTAAGTGGAGTGGAGAAGCCATTGAGCTTAGGTATAAACAATTGGAAGATGATAATTTTTTCAATTCTTTGAATGGTCTTAGACCCGAGTTCGAGCAAATTCGGTCTTCTCTTCTCTCTCCTCTTTCGTTTTTCCCTCGCTTGAGGATGTCATTACAAAGCTAAGTGGGGAGGAAACGCGTATGAATACTAGCAAAAACAATTCGAGCGCCCTTGCAACTTCATCTAATGAAGAAAGTGATGTCGTTAATGCCGTTTCAAGACCAAAAAACAATGTACGAACTTATAAGCCTCCTCACTTCAAAAATCAAAATCAAGGATCAAGTGGTCAAGGATGAAGAATGGACTACAGTAAAGTTGTGTGCCATTTTTGTAAGGAACCAGGGCATATCAAACATATTTGTCCTAAATGGAAGAAACTGCTTGCCATGGCCACCACATCTCAAAAGGAAGATAATTTGACTTCCTCAAATGGGCCTCTCTCTCTTCATCAAATCGTGGAAGGGCTTCAACCACTTTTTAAGGGAGTTGCTTCTGGAGCAGCTATATCTACCTCTTCTTCTCCTGGTAAGACTCCTTGGCTCTTAGATTCAGGTGCCTCTTTTCATATGTCCCCCAACATATGTTCTTTGTCCGATTTTTTAAAACATTCATCACCATCGTTTGTTTCAACTGCGGATGACACTTCTCTAAAAATTAAAGGCACTGAAAATTTTGAAGAAAAAAGGTTTTTTTATTCCTAAAATCAGATTTATTCCAAAACTAAATTTAAACTTGCTTTCTGTCTCTCAACTCTTGGACCATGGATGCGATGTAAAATTCTCATCTGATAAATGTTGGATACAGGATCGCCGGTCCGAGAAGTTGATTGGGGAAGGTTCTAGAAAAGGAGATCTCTATTATGTGGACTTTCTTTAAATTTCAAAAGATTCTTTTTGTAATGTGATGCATCACAAAGACCTTAATGTATGGCACAAACGACTTGGTCACCCCAATGTCACAAAAATTTTGTATCTGCCTTTTGCCAAACATTTATGTAAGAAAAAATTTGTTTGTAATGATTGCACGCTTGGAAAAATGAGAAGTTTGCCATATTATCAAAAGTCCATGTTTACTACGAAACCTTTTGAACTCATTCGTTCGGATGTTTGGGGACAAGCACCTATTATTTCCAAGGGAGGGCTCTCTTATTATGTGATATTTGTAGATGATTTCTCTAGATTTACTTGGATATATTTCCTTAAATATAAACATGAAGTTTTTACAACATTTAAGTCTTATCATATGATGATTAAGAATCAATTTGATGCAAATCTGAAAATTTTTAGTTCCGATTCTGGAGGAAAATATCTCTCGAATGATTTTAAAAGCTATCTTGAGAAATATGGGATAATTCATCAAAAATCCTATCCCCAAACACCAAAAAAAATGATTTGGTCGAAAGGAAACATAGGCACATTATTGAGGTAACCAGAACCCTACTCATTTCCTAAAACATCCCGAAAAGATTTTGGGCCGAAGCAGCGCTTGCATCTGTTTATTTTATTAACCGCCTTCCATCCAGAAATTTGGATAAAATTTCACCATTTGAAATTTATATAAAGGGATCCTGATTATAGCAGGTTAAGGGTTTTTGGGTGCAAATGCTTTATTCTGATAGATAAAAATGATAAACTTTCTCCTAAAGCCATTCCCTGTGCCTTTCTTGGGTATTCTGAGACCCAAAAAGGATTTTGATGTTACGACATCAAAAATGATAAACTATGTGTCTAGAAATGTAAGTTTTCTAGAAAATGTTAGTGGATTTTGAAAATTCTGAATCTCATGAGGAAAATATGGATTATTCTTTCTTGTTTGAACTTTTATCCAGAAATGATGACATTAGTGATGATGAATTCACACCAAGTGAAAATAAAGTAGAAGAGAACGCCAATCCTCCTCAGCCTATCACCTATCATGAGGCGGATAATCGAATTTCTAGAGAGCCTGTTGTATACAGATATAGAGACCAAAGTAGTTTTAAAAGTGCTATAGAAAAATATAGCGAGCCTAATGAGACAATAAGTTCTCAAAGAACTAAGAGAAATATGAGACCTCCCTCTAGATTCATATCCTATGATTCTTTTACTCCCAAACATAGAGCATGCCTTAGTGCCATTCACTCATATGTTGAGCCCAAAATTTTTGAAGAATCCCAAAAGATGAATGAATGGGTAGAAGCATTGGAAAATGAACTAAGGGCCCTTAGGAAAGCCAGAACATGAGAGTTTCAGGATCTTCCTAAAGGAAAGAAAAATATAGGATGTAGGTGAGTTTTTAAAGTAAAAACCAAGAGTGATGAGTCTCTTGAGAGCTATAAGGCACATCTAGTTGCTAAGGGATATGGTCAAGAATATGGGGTAGACTATGATGAAGCGTTCGCACCCGTCGCTCGAATGGTTACCATCAGATGCCTTATTACCATCGCTTCAATTAAAAAATAGAACATTTATCAAATGGATGTTAAGAATGCTTTCTTAAATGAGGATTTAAATGAAGAAGTTTATATGACTGCTTTTCTTGGCATGGAGTGCTCTAATGATAAGGTTCTCTGTTTACAAAAAGCTCTTTATGGTCTAAAGCAAGCTCCCAATGCTTGGTATGACCGATTTAATAGTTTAATGATAGAAAATGGATTTGTCTCATGCTATACTGAACACTGCATGTTAATCATAGGTGATGATATCAAGGGAATTAAAAAAATTAAGTCTGCATTAATTGAAAAATTCGAGATGTCAGACTTAGGTTTTCTGACATATTTTTTGGGCATTGAAGTTGTTTTTTCTCATAGAGGATATTTTTTATCCCAAACTAAGCTTGCTTATGAGCTAATTGACAGGTCAGGCATTACTGACGACAAAATTTGTGAAACACCCGAGGTTGTGGGGTCCAAGATGATGATCGGTGATGGGGTGATTTTGGATAATCCTACTCCTTACAGACAACTGGTTGGGTCATTGATGTATCTTAGCATCACTAGACCCGATATATCTCATGCAGTCCACATTGCCAGTCAATTCCAACACGCTACTACATCAGTGCACATGAGTGTAGTCCTCCGAATCATTAGATATATAAATGGGATAGTAAATAAGGGAGTATTGTTAAAATGTATACTCAAAAACCTTATTGTAAGTATAAATATATATACTTATATACATAGAGATACGTATACATATGTTATATGTATACGTATCTCTATATATAAGTATATATATTTATACATTTTTCCCTTTTTTACCCAAAAAGGGTATTTTTGTCCTTTTACATTTTGCGCATATTCCACTTGGAATATGTTGTACCTTTTTCTTTATTTTTTAATTTCTTTTATTTTTTATATTTTTCCTTTTTGTAATTACAAAAAGGTGCCTTGGGGGTCTCCCCAATAGAGTAGTTGGGGAGCCCCCAACGGTCACAATTGTGACCGTTGGGAGCTCCCCAACGACTCCTTTGGGGAGCCCCCTTGCACCTCTCATTTCTTGTATAAATAGGGGTGTCCCCCCTTGTAATTCTTCAAGCTTGAGAGTCTCAAGCATTTGCTTTTATTTATGAAATACATGCATTATTGCATGTTTATTATTTATATGCTTTTTGCATATTTTGTTCAAGTGTTGTGAGAGTGCTTTCGTGCACTTCTTTTATAGAGTATTTGTGCTTGTATGAGTATTGTCTCTTCATAGACAATTTTACATGGTATCAGAGCTCGGTTGGTGATTGAAGATCGTGGGATCCTCTTTTGTTCGAGTGCCTCGAAAACCGTGCCTTCGAATCTTTAGAGATTGAAGTGGTGGATCTTGCTTCTCAAATATTTTAGAAGGATCTTGTGCAAAGTAGAAGTTGAAACATTGTATTGGTACGTCTTTTTTCTCCTTCTCTTTACGCCTTAATGGGTGAGAAAGAGTCTCACTTTGCCCTTGGCTTCAAGTTGAATGGGTCCAACTATCATATTTGGGCCAGGAATATGGAGGCCCACATAAAAGGAAAAGGATTGTGGGGTTATGTGCAAGGAACGATTCCAGAACCGGAACCCAAGATAACCGTAATGGACGGAAGCAAAATCAAGATTCTTGAGGGAGATGAAAGAATCAAAGCTCTTGAGGAATACTCCAAGAAACACGACGAATGGGAAATGAAGAACTTAAAGATTCTTTCTTGGTTCTTCGCATCCGTCGAAACAAAGATTAATGCCAACATTATCAAATTCAAAAGAGCATCGGAAGCTTGGCATTATCTCGAGAAAATGTATACATCAAGAGACCTATCCCATAAGTATTACCTTAAAAAGAAGGCCCTCTCCCTTACTCAAGGTGAAATGTCGATTATGGAATATTTTGCCCATCTTTCCTCTATTTGGGATGAGCTCTCTATGCTCGAACCAAAATGGAGTGGAGAGGCAATTGAACTTCGCCACAAGCAACTTGAAGAAGATCGTTTCTTCAATTTTTTGAATGGGTTGAGACCGGAATTTGAGCAAATAAGGTCATCACTTCTATCCTCATTTTCTCCTCCCTCTCTTGAAGATGTTCTCACCAAATTAAGTGGTGAGGAGACTCGTATGAGTTTATGCAAACAAGGGCCAAGTGTTCTTATGGTTCCTTGTAATCATGAAGAAAACAATGAGGTTAATGCCGTATCAAGACCCGGAAATAATGTAAAGACCTATCGTCCCCCTCATTTTAAATTCCAAAATCAAGGAGGAGATAGTGGACAAAGAGGAAAGAGGGACTATAGCAAGACTATATGTCATTTTTGTAAAGAACCGGGGCATATCAAGCCCGTATGTCCCAAATGGAAGAAGCTTCTCGCTATGGCCACCACCGGTGCACCACAAAAGGAAGAGGCATCATCAAGTGGGTCACTCTCGTTGAACCAAATAATGGAAGCCCTTTAACCTCTTCTCAAGGGAGCTACATCCGGTGCCGCCGTATCTACTTCTTCCATTCTAGGTAAAGTTTCTTGGCTTTTGGACTCAGGGGCATCTTTTCATATGTCCCCAAACATGTTTTCACTTTCCGATTATTCAAAAAATGTTTCTCCATCCTTTGTTTCCACTGCGGATGGAACCTCTCTTGAAATTAAAGGAATAGGCAATTTTGAAACTAAAGATATTTTTATTCCTAAAATTAGATTTATACCTAAACTTAACTTAAATCTTCTCTCTGTTTCTCAACTCTCGGACCATGGTTGTGATATTAAATTTTCATGTGATAAATGTTTAATACAGGATCACCTGTCCGGGAAATTGATTGGGGAAGGCTTTAGAAAATGCGATTTATACTATATGGAATCTCTTCAAGTTCCAAAATCTTTTTGTAATGTTGCCCGAAACAAAGATATAAATGTGTGGCACAAAAGACTTGGTCATCCTAATATCACCAAGTTATCTTATTTACATTTTGCAAAGGACCTATGTAAAAGTTCTTTTTCTTGTAATGACTGTATTCTTGGAAAAATGCAAAGTTTACCTTTTGAGCAAAGAACTATGTTCTCATCAAAACCCTTTGAAATTGTTCATTCCGATGTTTGGGGACCCGCACCTGTAGTCTCAAAAGGAGGCTTTTCTTATTATGTTATTTTTGTGGATGATTTCTCTAGATATTCATGGATCTTTTTTCTTAAATTCAAACATGAAGTCTTTTCATACTTTAGAACTTTCCATTCAATGATCAAGAATCAATTTAATAGTAACATAAAGATTTTTAGAAGTGATTCTGGAGGAGAATATCTCTCCAACCAATTTAAAATATATCTTGAAGATCAAGGAATCATTCACCAAAGATCTTGTCCTAAAACCCTACAACAAAATGGGTTGGCCGAAAGAAAACATAGACATATCATTGAGACCATTAGAACCCTTCTTATTTCCCAAAACATCCCTAAAAATTTTTGGGCTGAAGCAGCTCTTGCTTCTGTTTATCTGATAAATCGCTTGCCTTCTAGAATATTAGGGAAAATATCCCCTTTTGAGATTTTATATAAACTCGAACCGAATTATAATAGGTTACGAGTCTTCGGGTGTAAGTGTTTCATACTTACAGATAAGAATGACAAACTATCTCCCAAGGCTATTCCCTGCGCTTTTCTTGGATATTCTGAAACTCAAAAGGGATTTCGATGCTATAATCCTTGAGAAGATAAGTTATATGTCTCTAGAAATGTAACTTTTTTGGAAAATGAAAGTGGATTTCAAAAAAATGTTTCTCAACAAGAAAATTTTGATTATTCCTTCCTTTTTGACTTATTATCTAGTAATGATGATACATCTAGTGATGATGATGTATCATCAAACCATGATGAGAACATTGAAAGTAATGTCGAAGAGCATAACCAACAAGAAGGCAGGATTTCAAGTGATCCTATAACATACTCTCGTAGAAAACAAGACACCTTTAGAAGTGCTATAGATCAATATAGTGAACTTGTTCCTGTTCTCGATCACCGAAGATCGGAGAGGAATAGGAGACCTCCCACTCGTTTTGTCTCCTTTGATTCCTTCTCACCCCGATATAGGGCTTGTCTTAGTGCCATTCACTTTTATTTTGAACCAAGAAATTTTGAAGAAGCAAAAAAATGTATAGAATGGCAAGAAGCTATGCAAAATGAACTTAATGCTCTTAAAAAGGCTGAAACTTGGGATTTCCAAACTATACCCATAGGAAAGAAAACTATAGGCTGTCGATGGGTTTTTAAGATTAAAACTAAGAGCGACAGATCCCTTGAAAGGTATAAGGCTCGCTTAGTTGCAAAAGGGTATGGGCAAGAGTATGAAATTGATTATGAAGAAACTTTTGCTCCTGTAGCACGAATGGTTACAGTTAGATGTCTTATCACTATTGCATCTATTAAAAATTGGAATATCTTTCAAATGGATGTAAAAAATGCCTTTTTAAATGACGATCTTAATGAAGAAGTGTATATGGATGCTCCATCAGGCATGGAGATCCCTAAAGATAAAGTCCTTCGTCTTCGAAAGGCCCTTTATGATTTGAAACAGGCCCCTAAAGCCTGGTATGACAGATTTACCAGTGTAATGCTGGAAAATGGTTTCTTCTCCTGTTTTACTGACACTGCTCTATTTACTAGAAAATCTAAGGTAGAAATTGTAATATTATTACTATATGTTGATGACATGTTAATTACAGGTGATGATGTTCAAGGAGTCAAGGGTATTAAGTCCGTCTTGACTTCAAAATTTGAGATGTCAGACTTGGGTTTTCTAACATATTTTCTTGGAATTGAGGTTGCCTATTCGCAACGTGGTTATTTTTTATCCCCGTCTAAGCTTGCTTGTGAGATTATTGACAGATCAGGAATTTCTGATGACAAAGTATGTGAAACCCCTAAAGTCGTGGGAGCAAAAATGAAGATTGACGACGGTGTTCCTCTAATCGATCCTACTCCTTACAGACAGTTGGTAGGTTCTTTAATGTATCTCAGCATTACTCGACCCGATTTGTCCCATGCTATACACATAGCCAGCCAGTTTCAGCATGCTCCTACAACCGTTCATATGAGTGCTGTGCTTCGCATCATCAGATATTTGAAGGGAACGGTAAATATGGGATTTTTCCTATCCTCTTCTTCTGAATTAAAATTGCTTGCTTATACTGACTCAGATTGGGTAGGTGACCCTAGTAACCGTCATTCCACCACTGGTTTTTGTATTTTCTTAGGAGAATCTTTGATCTCATGGCGTTGTAAAAAGCAACAGGTCTCCTTATCATCCACTGAAGCCGAATACAGAGCCATGACATCTACTACCATGGAAATAGTATGGATTAAACGTCTTTTGGAAGATATGAGAGTAGTTGTCAAAGAACCAACAAAGCTTTGCTGTGACAATAAAAGTGCAATCTACATTGCCAAGAACCACACATTTCATGAGCGAACAAAGCATATAGAGATGGACTGCCATTATGTCAGGGAAGAATACTTGAAGAAGGTCATTGATCTACCATACGTGACGTCTGAGTATCAACTTGCAGACTTCTTCACAAAAGCACTTTGTTCGCCTAGATTTCATTTCCTTCTTGACAAACTTGCGGTTATCACATCGTAAGTTTGAGGGGGGGTGTTAAAATGTATACTCAAAAACCTTATTGTAAGTATAAATATATATACTTATATACATAGAGATACGTATACATATGTTATATGTATACGTATCTCTATATATAAGTATATATATTTATACATTTTTCCCTTTTTTACCCGAAAAGGGTATTTTTGTCCTTTTACATTTTGCGCATATTCCACTTGGAATATGTTGTACCTTTTTCTTTATTTTTTAATTTCTTTTATTTTTTATATTTTTCCTTTTTGTAATTACAAAAAGGTGCCTTGGGGGTCTCCCCAATAGAGTCGTTGGGGAGCCCCCAACGGTCACAATTGTGACCGTTGGGGAGCCCCCAACGGTCACAATTGTGACCGTTGGGAGCTCCCCAACGACTCCTTTGGGGAGCCCCCTTGCACCTCTCATTTCTTGTATAAATAGGGGTGTCCCCCCTTGTAATTCTTCAAGCTTGAGAGTCTCAAGCATTTGCTTTTATTTATGAAATACATGCATTATTGCATGTTTATTATTTATATGCTTTTTGCATATTTTGTTCAAGTGTTGTGAGAGTGCTTTCGTGCACTTCTTTTATAGAGTATTTGTGCTTGTATGAGTATTGTCTCTTCATAGACAATTTTACAAGTATTTCTTTCCTCATCCTCTTCTTTAAATTTAATTGCATATAGTGACTCTAATTGGAGATGTGACCTTAATAACCGTCACTCTACTACTGGTTTCTATATCTTTTTAGGTGAATCATTGGTCTCTTGGAGATATAAAAAGCAACAAAAGGTTTCATTGTCCTCCACCGAAGCTGAGTATAGAGCCATGACCTCCACAACTATGAAAATAGTATGGATTCAGCATCTGCTAGAAGATATGAGAGTTCATATTCAAGAACCGACAAAGTTATGTTGTGACAATAAGAGCGCGGTATACATTGCCAAAAATCATACCTTCCATGAGTGCACAAAGCATATAGAGATGTACTGCCATTATGTTCGGAAAGAATATTTGAAAAAAATCATCAATCCTCCATATGTTACATCAGAATATCAACCAACATACTTCTTCGCTAAGGCGCTTTGCTCCCCTCGGTTTCATTTTCTTTTGGGCAAACTTGCGGTTATCGCACCGTAAGTTTGAGGGGGGTGTTAAAAATATAATACTTATGTACATATATAGTAGTATATATATACAAAGATACATATATATATTATATATATATGTATACATATCTATATATATTATATATATATATATATATATATGTATACATATCTATATATATATACTAATTCATAATACCTGAAAAGGGTATTTTTGTAAATCCACATTTTATGCATATTCCACTTGGAATATGTTTGTATTCTTTTTCTTTTATTTTCCTTTTCTTTTTTTCTTTGAGAGAGAGAGAGAGAGAGAGAGAAACGTCTTAATCATATTTAGGTCTATTCTCCTCTAGTTTAAATAGAGATTAGCCAAAAGAATAAATTTACATATGGGTCCCTCATTATTTAGAAAATACCAAAACAACCTTAAGTATAAATAAAACTTTAAGATGTCGACTTATCTTAACACTCCCTCTCAAGCTAGAGTATAGATATCAATCATGCTCAGCTTGTCGCAACATTTTGAGAAACTGGACCTGGCAAGAGGCTTTGTAAAAATATCTGCAACTCCTCAAAGATTACATGCTTGGTAGAGATATGTCAATCTTGAACCATATCTCTTATGTAGTGGCAGTCAACTTCAATATGTTTTGTCCTCTCATGAAATACTGGATTATTGGCTATATATGTAGCCGCCTTGTTATCACACATCATCACCATAAGAGATGAAACCTTCACTTGAAGATCAGTTAGCACAGTTCAAACCAGAGTTACCGGAAGCACCGCTACAATAGGAGAAGCGCGCTTCCCCGATATGCATTTCGGAAGCGCGAAACATCGCGCTTTCGAAACGTGTGGGGGAAGCATCCCTTTTTTTTGGGAAGCGTGCTTTCCCCATGCTTCCCTCTTTTTTCTATTTTATTTTTTATTTTTACTTTTATTTTTCTTCTTTTTTCGCTTCCTGCTCGCTTCCTAGGTCGCTTTCGGATCGCTTTCTAGGTCACTTCCGAGACGGTTCGTGATTCGCTTCTAAGTAGTCCCACGCTTCCCGCTTCCTAAATTTTTGAAAGTGCCTCGCTTCCCGCTCCTGCTTCCTCGACTGGCAACCATGGTTCGAACCCACATCAATTCACCTGCCGTTTGGGCCATAACCCTATATTCTGATTCGACACTCAACCTAGCAACCACGGTTTGCTTCTCCAAGAAATTAAGTTACCTCCCACAAATACACATAATTCTGTGGTAGATTTTCTATCTTCTACAAACCCAGCATAATCAACATCAGAGTAAGCAACTACTTTCAGGGTACCCCCTTTCTTGAATAATAACCTTTTTCCAGGGAAAGATTTTAAGTACCTGAGTATCATCATTGTAGCATTCCAGTGTATCTCAGTCGGTTTTTCCATGAATTGGCTAACCTTGCTTACAACCAAAGCAATATCAGGTCTAGTCAGTGTCACATATAGTAACTTCCCTACCAATGAGCGATAGCTCATGCTATTAACAGGTTTTGACTCCTCATCCAATAAATGAACTTTGTGACCCATGGGAATATTTGTTGGTTTAGCTCCCAACATTCCTGTCTCTTTTAATAAATCAAGAACATACTTCCGTTGAGACAAAACCACGCCCTCACTGCTCCTGGCCACTTCTATGCCCGGAAAGTATCTAAGTGGACCAAGGTCTTTTGTAACAAAATATTTTTAAAGATGAGTTTTTGTAGCTGTAATATCTTTCATGTTATCTCCTGTAAGGATGATGTCATCCACATATACCACCATAACGACTAGGTCTGAATTAGTTTTCTTAATAAATAATGTGTGGTCTGACGCTCACCTATTAAAATCAAACTTTGATATCACATCAAACAACTTTTGAAACCATGCATGAGGACTTTGCTCCAGACCATATATCGCCTTTCTTGATCTGCACACCTTCTGACACTCCCCCTCAACCTCGAACGCAGGAGGTTGTTGCATTTATACTGTCTCAGACAGATCTCCATATAGGAATGCATTTTGCACATCTAGTTGATACAAACTCCATCCATGTTAAACAACTACTGAGAGAACAAGACGAATGGTGCCCATCCGTACGACGGGAGAAAATGTCTCTAAGAAATCAATACTATATGTGTGAGTATAACCTTTTGCTACTAACCTGACCTTGTATCTTTCAATTAAACCATCTAAGTTGTACTTAATAGTATATACCCATTTGCATCCAACAATGTCCGCATCCACTGGGGGATAAATAAGGTCCCATGTCTGTTGAGATAGTAAAGCATCCATTTCATCTTGCATAGCCTGCTTGCACCTGCTATCGAGTACTGCCATTTGATAACTCAGAGGAATAGTTTCAGCAGATAAGGCTGAAATAAATGCTTTCATCTGATTACCAATTCTAGCATCTGACACAAACTCAGACATAGGATATAAGGTACATTGTCGTGTCCCATTTCGTAGAGCTATTGGCCTGTTATCATCAACATGAATGTCATTGCTCTCAGGAGAAGAGGAAGATGGAGACATTGGAGGAGGTGAAGCACTACGCATATACATCAATGGAGGATTGTGAAACCGTGAGGTAGGTAGAGTTGAATACGCACATACACCAATGGAGGATTGTGAAACCGTGAGGTAGGTGGAGTTGGATTTGGTAATGGGGGCACCGATTCCAAAGGAAAAGGAGGAACAAGAAGAAGAAAGGAGTCATCTTGATCAGCTTGCAACTGAGCACTAGTACTGAAATAATATGGAAAAGACTCCAAGAAGGATACATCTGCACTGACATACTCCTGACGGGAAATCGGATCATAACATAGATACCCCTTTTGATTTTTTGGATAGCCTATAAACATACACTTAGTGTCTTGAGTGACTAATTTATCATGGTCTGGTCCGAGTCTGTGCACAAAACAAACACACCCAAATACCTTGGGCGAAAGAGAGAAGAGAGGTACATTAGGATATAGGATTTGCAAAGGAATCTGGTCTTCCACGGATGATGAAGGCATGCGGTTGATCAAATAACAAGCTGTGATAACTGCATCACCCCAATATGAAGCAGGAACATTGGATTGAATCATAAGGGTGCAGGCTACATCAAGGAGGTGCCTGTGTTTTCGCTCAGCCACCCCATTTTGTTGAGAAGTATAGGCACAAGAGGTTTGAGGTTGAATGCCATGGTCTCAATAAAATTGCAACCGTGCTTTGGTTTTAAACTCACGGGCATTATCAGTGCGGATAATCTTGACAACAGATTCAAACTGAGTTTTAATTTCAATAACTAATGATTTGAGGATAATAGGAACTTCAGATCTTTCTTTTATTAAGAACACCCAAGATAACTTAGAAAAACCATCTACAATAACAAGATAATAACGACATTGAGTTCTGGTAGGAATCTTACTAGGACCCCATACATCCGCATGAAGAAGTTCAAAGACCTTATGACTGGTCTGACTCTGACTAGAAGGAAGCGAACTCTGATGATGCTTGCCCAACTGACATGCTTCACACTGGAATGATGTAGTAGACGAAATTTGAGGAATGACACGACGAAGTTTCGACAATGAAGGATGTCCGAGACGACGATGCCACTGAACAGGACTCGAGGAAGAATCGGCTGCAACACAAATGTTTCCCACAGGGTGATGTAGATAGTAAACTTCATTTTCTTCATATCCTTCACCAATCTTCTTCCTCGTCAACAAATCCTAAAAATGACAACACACATGATCAAATATCACTCTGCAATTTAGCTCTTTTGTAAGGCAACTCACTGAGAGTAAACTTTGAGGAAATGAAGGACTGTGAAGAACATTTTTCAACTGCAAGGAAGAGGATATAGAGACATTTCCTTGACCAATAACCAGGGAGGAACTCCCATCAGCTAATGAGACTCCCCGATGTCCAGTAATAACCTTTAGATCTGAAATTTTTTGAGAGTTTCCACATAGATGTCTAGATGCACCAAAGTTAATAATCCACTTACTATCATGGGGAGAAAGATGGTCTCCAGTAGAGTAGGCCACACCAGCTACAGGAGAAGAGGAACTTGAAGGACGATGAGAGACCAACTCCTCATATTCTGCACGGCTAAGAGTCATGGATTCACTAGGAGAATTGGTTTCATGCTCCACCTCTAGTTTTGTAGCATTAGCTTTTGGAACATTTGACTTCAATGGAGAAAATGCAGGCTGTCCATGTTTATCCCAGCAACGATCTTCTAAATGTCATGATTTTTCATTGGAGTTTACCTCTACCTCCCATACCTCTTTCACGACCTTTGCCTCTAACATTCATAGTATTTCCTCATCCATAACTAGATGGTACAACTAAAGCAGATGACTGAGATGCATGTTGAGATTGTGGAAGAGAGATGACAAGTATACTCAATCGATTGTATGCATCAGCAAGAGTAGGAACATCAAATCCGATCAACATTTGGACTTTTGCAACTGAGAACTCTGACGATAGGCCTGTGAGGAACCGAGCAACCATAGTCTGTTCTTGATGATCCTTTTGTTTTGAGCAACACAGAGGCCTATCAGCATTCAGTCTTTCAAAGGCAGTCTTAACAAAGACATGGTACTGGGCCAAGGATTGATCACTTTGCTGCAAATTATATATTTCCTGTTCAACTTGGAGAATACGACTCACATTAGTCTTTTGAGAGTACGTATCTCGAAGAGTGTCTCACATCTGTTTAGCCGTACTGTAATAAATTAAGCCATATGCAATATGAGATTCAATGCTATTCATGATCCATGACATAACAATATCATTATCTTCTTCCCAAGTATTATATTTTCCTGTTTTATCATTTGGTTCAGATTCCAACAAAATATGTTTTTTACGATGTCCAGACACGAACATCATAAAAGTTCTGGACCTCCTTGCATAGTTTGTTTCATTTAATTTCACGGAAGAACCATATGAGAAAGGATTGACGAAGGCTTTATATTCCCCAATAGCCTCATTCTTATAATCAGATTTTTGAACTTCACCCATAATGAATAACACGAACTAAGGAGCTACAACCAACATCACTGCTGCAATAGATGTCCACGTGCACAAAAAAAAATTAGTCACAGTTCATAAATGATCTGCTCCACAATATACAGATCCACTATGGTTATTTGCCTTCACCACGACACCCAGATCTGTGATCAGATCTAAACCAACCAGGACATAAGATAAAAACCATATGTAGATCCACGGTACATATGATAAAAAAACCCCCGACAATATAAGCTTTTTAATCTTCACAGCAACCTGAACATACAATCAGGTCCAAAAGAATATACAGATCCATGACTATATAAGAATCCCTTTTTTTTTCGACAACCAGAGCATACAGGAAAAAAAATGACGATATAAGATTTTTAATCTTCACAGCAACCTGAACATACGATCATATCCAAAAGAATATGCAGATCCACACCGATACAAGAATCCCCCTTTTTTTTTCTCGACAACCAGAACATAAAAAAAATTCTGACCCACGACAAATCTGGTTGTCGCCCACTTCACGACGACATTACTGCACCCGTACCTGTATCCACCAGATTTGGTCGACCGAAACCCATATTTCCACCACGACTTTTATATCTGATTACAGATTTGAGTCATGACTTTTGTCAAACTATAGATCCGTTATCAGATCTGTACCACTCAGTTCCAAAAAAAATATTTACCGGACACACCTTAGGTCTGATCCCCTTCACGCGATCTGGTACCCTTCACGCAAGCTTTGGCGCAGACCTCGAAGTCACGCTCCCAAGGCCGATGACTCTGATACCATGGAGAGAGAGAGAGAGAGAGAGAGAGAGAGAGACGTCTTAATCATATTTAGGTCTAATCTCCTCTAGTTTAAATAGAGATTAGCCAAAAGAATAAATTTACATATGGGTCCCTCATTATTTAGAAAATACCAAAACATCCTTAAGTATAAATAAAACTTTAAGAGGTCGACTTATCTTAACAACATGCATTTGTGCATGTTTGCATTATTTTACGCTTTTTGCGTATTTGTTCAAGTGTTCTTTGAGTGCTTTTGTGCACATTTTTTGTGAAGTATTAGTGCTTGTATGCGTATTGTCTTTTCGTAGACATTTTTATATTGGCATGACAGTTTGATAAACTGCCCATGAAATATTTAGGTGTGCCACTTTTTGTTGACAAACTGAATGTAGATATATGTCTTCAGGTGGTGGATAAAGCAAGGTTGTCAAACTAGGAAGCAGAAGCAAGAAACGATTCGGGAAGCGGAAGCGGAAGCGAGAAGCGAGAAGCAAAGCAATTTAAAATTTATAGGAAGAAGGAAGCAAAGTATCAATTTAAAAGCAAAATATTGAAAAAAATAAAGCAATATGGTAATTGAATAGGAATCGAACAAGAAACAAATAAAAACTAAAATAAAATTGATCATTCTTATATTTCGTGATTTTTCAGTAAAAGAGTTAAATTTTTGTTAAAATCTAACAAAGATGGTTACTAATTTAAAGAAAGTACATGAAAAGTGAGTGAAAGCGTGAAAGAAAATACATGAAAAACATGAGAAAAACATATAGGAAGCATAGACACCATGTATGTGAGAAGCATAGAAGAAGCGTGGGGGAATCGAGATTTCCATGAAGTTTCGGAAGCGAGGAGTATCGCGCTTCCGAATCGAGCTTCCCACCTACCTAAGAAGCTTTCGGTAACTCTGGGATAAAGTGCAAAAGAGAATAGAGTTCTGGAACTCTAAATTGATGCCTTATGCGGGAAGAATCTTTCTCATTCAGAACACCTTGAGTATCATTCCTGTTTTTTGGCTTCTTTCTTTCAGGATTCCCAAGAAGGTTGCCCATATGTTAGAGACTCTTTCTGAATTTCATTTGGAAGGATGGTGTAACGCTTCAAAATTTCAACTTGGAAAACTGCGAAAAAATATTTAGAGAAATCCTTTCAAAATTCAAAGTTTTTGATTTCCAAATTCAGCGAAAACAAAATTTTCTTTTGAAAGAGGAACAAGTTGATGACTCTGGGCGTGTTAGCACGAAAACCAGCAAAATCCTTTTGGCAAAAATAGTTAGCGAGCAAAAAGTATATTTCACTGATAAAATTTTAGTTTGTACAAAATTAAGGGAGTTTTTCTCCCTTGAGCCAAAAGTACAAGCCAAAACAGGTAGCCAGGATGCCAGTATAAGAAGAGTGAGGTCTCGAGCCATGCTGCATCGCGCCACCGGCTGTCTAAGGAATCTAACTGTCACTTGCACCCATAAAATAGGTCAGTTTTGCGAAAAACTGGTGCGCAAAAGACAATAAAGAACAACTGTTACTACAAAGCATGTTTACTGACTAAACAATTATAAAAATTTATGGCAAACTAACTACACATGTCGATATTCATGATCAATTGATTCCATAGGCTGAGAGTAGCAAGCTAAATCGACATAACTAACACCCAATGAAATTAAACACGGTAAGCAATTATGAATCTCAAGGTGTGTAACTAAATAGTGGTGTGAACAAGATATTTTTAGTTTCGATATTAACTGGCTTGTGGGTACGCACAAACGTGAAACATAGAAACAGTTGAGATCGATCCTGGGGTTTATTATGCCATGTATTTTATGATATTCCGAATAGCTGATTGAGTCTATTTCTAAAGGTTCAGTCAGTGATCGAGAGAGAATTCCCCAAAGGCATTAGTAGCCTATGGATGCATCCAACTTTTGCAGAAGTGCCTGACAACTACCATTTAGGATAATTATGGTAGTCCCTTTCTCCTAACTCTGATGACTGAGGAAGTCAAGTCATTTGCCCGTGGGGTGGTCGTTAATGACCTGTCCATCAGAGTTTTTGCACCATCTATCTTCTCTCTTGATGAACCGTGGCGAATAGGCAATATGTCGATGCTTCTTCTCAGCAATCCCATTTTGTTGAGGTGTATGTAGGTAAGACACTCTTCTCTTTATCCCATTATGTTGAAGAAAATTAACAAAGTCACTCGAGGAGAATTCACCTCCTCCATCACACTGGAAATTGAGAATGTTTATAGAGAAATGATTCTGAATGAAGGAATGAAATTTTCTAAACAATAAAAAAACTTCTGATTTGTGTTTCATGAAAAATATCCAAGTATAGCGAGAGTAACTATCATTGAAAATAAGATAATATTTACTGTCAGAAAGAGAAGTAATTGGGGCAGGACCCCATACATCAGAACAGATGACCTCAAAGGGCCTTGAAGCTCTCTTATTAATAAAATTGAATGACAAAACACGACTCTTACATAAATGGCAACTAGAACACTTCATATCAATGACTTCCGAACTCAAACTGGACTTAGGAATGAGATTATTCGAGACAAGTTTTTCAATAAAATGACGACCACAATGGCCGAGACGACTATGCCAAAGTCTTGGCTTATTACATTTAGAAATGGCAAACACAGACTCAGAAGAAACATGAAGTTGATGTTGGTGAGGCTTCAAGGATGAATAGTCAAACCGAACAGAGGAAGGATCTTCTTGAAAAATGTACATGTTGCCCCATCTTTTTCCTTCAGCGAATGTCCTCCTCGTGCGATCCTTAACATAGACAGAAGAGAGAGTAAATTCAACTGAAGCATTAACATCATCAACAAGTTTTGAGACAGAAACAATGTTCTTCTTAATATTAGGAGCATGAATAACATTTGGAAGATTAAGAGGAGATTTTGACATGGATATAATGGCATTTCCAATATGTGAGATAGAATGATGAGAGCCATCTCCCGTGACTATGCTATTCTTACCAACATAAGGAGTAAGAGTCAAGAGTTTACCCGCATCACCCGTGACATGGGTAGCTGCTCCGGAGTCGACATACCAAATGCCTTTATCATTTTGCTTCATATTCAAGCCTTCCAATGTTGTCAACAACAACTCTTTTACTTCTCCATCCTTTCTAACTTCTGCTTGTGAACCTTTTCCTTTGTTTTGAGGGTTGAACTAGCTGTTTGCTTTAATATGTCCTTTCTTATTGCATAGAAAACAGGTGGGAATGGGCTTTTGTCCTTGTATATTGGGTGTTGGAAGTATACCACATCCTCCAAAAGTATTTCTCGCTTGGCCTCCCTTTCCTCGAAAGGAACTTCCTCGACCTCTACCATAAGTCATTTCCGTGGCGAGCACATCTTGGGTTCCTGGATATCCACGAAGATCTTCAAAAGATCCTTTCAGAGTCATTTCATATTGCAGCAATTTCATGCGAAGATCTTCAAGCTTCGGAAGTTCTGGTAAACATAATAAAATCGTCGTCATGACATGATACTCTGGCCTCAGCCCACTCAAGGTTTGTTGCACCTTATCCTTTTCACTGACGAAACACCCCACAATAGCCAGCTGATCTGTGATACCTTTCATTTTGTTCAGATATTTCATAATAGACATGGAGTCTTTCTTCAGCATTTGAAATTCTCGCTTGAGAAACATGATTCTCACCTTAGATATCTGCGAATATTATTGAACTAGCTTATCCCACAACTCTTTGGTTGAACAATCATCAGGAATGGCTACAAGAACCTCTTGTGAGAGAGTTGAAGTGATATATGCCACTAACGATTGATCCCTTTTCATCCAAGTGACATATTCAGGATTCTTGAGAAGAACAATAGATTGCGCCCTTTTATCGTTCGTTCTTTCCTGCAAAGTGAATTCTGGAGGAGGTGTGACTGATCCATCCAGATGACCAGAGAGATCCTGACTCTTTATAAATGGAATAATCTATCGCTTCCAGGTTAAAAAGTTGGTATTATTCAGTTTTTCAGAGACTAATTGACCAAGGAAATTGGAAGAAAGTCCTGGTTGTGGGTGATGTGAATCCATTTGAATGCTTGGGAGGAGATTTGGACAGAGAAAGTAATGTTTGAAATGGGGATATTTTTGTTTAACTTTGATCAGAAAGAAAAAAAAACAATATTCAAATAGGAATGAAACCAAGAGAATAAAGATATGACTTCAGGACTGTGTATAGGAAAAGGTGAATTTGAAACGATGTTTAGATATGGAAGGTGAATGGAGATGTAGATCACGTGATACAAAATATATATATATATATATATATATATATATATATATATATATATATATATATATATATATATATAACAGAACTCGGTTCAGCTTTAGTGTGAAAACGCAGAAGGTATAAACTAACAACAGTAATTTAATCAGAAACAAAACAAGAAATTAAAGATGACAGTAAGATGAGTTTCAGATTCACGTTAGAGTAACTTGACAGAAATAAGAGACTATGTCGACAGATGGCCACGATGGGAGGTATTAGAATAACTTGGAAGGGACAAAATGGAGTAGAGGGACCTGTCGCCGAAGATGAGTCCTGCACACTTCATGCTGCAGACTTCAGAGGGGTTCGAGCACTTCACGCTGCAGACTTCACGCTGTCCAGAGAAGGAGTCACGATGATGGAGCAAACTGTCGACGAGGGATGGAAACGAGGAGAGAAGGGCACACTTCACGCTGATGAAGCAGACTCTCGACGAGATTTCCCAGAAATTTATTGCTCTGATACCATGTTAGAAAAGAGCCTTCACGCTATCTTCTGCAAAAGAGAGAAAAGAAGAGATGGGAGAAGAGTCTGTAGAGAAAAAGACGTCGGGGCCTTCTGCGTCTCCCATTCTATTGAATATATATTTAATGTACAATTCTAGGGTACGAAAATACCCTCTAATAAACTTTTAAAATACACTATACAAAGATTGGATCTTGACCCGATCCGATTCATGAATCGGGTCGGGTCTGGGTCCAACACCTAACGACGACTTCTTTTCATCCTTCTCCTCCAATCATTTCTATCCAATGCCATGTCCTCGATGAGGTTCAAAGCATTCATATCCTTTCCTATCACCTCCATCCAAGTCTTCTTAGGCCTAGCTCGACCTCTTTTAACTAATAATTTTCCCATTTCTCCATCCTTCTAACTGGAGCATCATTAGGCCTTTGCCGAATATGTCCAAACCATCGTAAACGATTCTCTCTCATCTTATTTTCAATGGATGCAACACCTACCTTCTTACGTATCTCCTCGTTTCGAATTTTATCTTTTATTGTATTTCCACACATCCATCTAAGCATACGCATCTCAGCTACACTCATTTTTTAAATATGATGTCTCTTGGCAGCCCAACATTCCGTACCATATAGTAAAGCGGGCCTAATTGTCGTCCTATAAAACTTTCCCTTCAACCGCAATGACATTCTACGATCGCACAACACTCCAGTTGCACTTTTGTTTTACATAATTGAAAAAAGTTCAGCTAAGGCTATGAAAGCTATTTTGCACGATTTCATGGTAAGCACTGGAATGAAATTCAACCCTAGCAGATCTTTTGTTATTGCTTTCAATGTTAATGTTGAAACG
This sequence comes from Nuphar pumila, assembly GCF_984573655.1. Lineage (NCBI taxonomy): Eukaryota > Viridiplantae > Streptophyta > Magnoliopsida > Nymphaeales > Nymphaeaceae > Nuphar > Nuphar pumila. The sequence continues at coordinate 138,859,795 of NC_143252.1, read as the reverse complement.
AAGACAGCCTTAAGTAATTTGCTTGGTTGGAGAATTGACTCTTGCCCATCAAATATTTAGGCCTCCTCTTTTTTGGGGTAGTCTTAAAGTTGCTCATTTTACGCCTATTATTGCTAAAGTGCGCACCTCTTCATCATTGAGTACGTGAAAGGGTTCAGGAGATGAACCCTTGGATCAGATTGCAGTCTAACAATAGTAGATTTATGTCTTCTTGAAGGTAGAAGAAACTGTAGTGGCCATATGAATAATTCTGTTGATACATTCCTTCAGGCTGCCAGCAGTTTGTCTCTAGAAGTGAAAGGTCCTTATTATTCTCTATGCGAAGTATTCATGTCATTGCATAATTTAGGTGACGATTTATATTGGAAACATAAGCCACCTCAATGGAATCTATCATGTGGCTCAGAACACTGCAAATGTAATATCCAATTAATTAAATGAAAAGGTCAGATGCCCATCTGCCATCATTCTTTATCTAAAATAAATGCAAATCTACCGTTTTTATTTTTTTTCTCTTTGTATTCATTGTGAAATTGATGCATGGCATAATATAGTATGTGTATGTTTAGGCTTTGAGTTCAGGTAAACTTCATCCTTTAAGGATTAACCTTTTTTTCTGAACTTGCTTGCCATTTTTATTTTTGATACTTTCTCTTCATGCTGTTTTTTATAGGGGAACTGCACTAACAGTGAAGAAGATGTTGGAAACTTCATTTCCTGGAATAGATGTTGTTCTTTCAAATTATCCTCCCCCTCTTCCAAAACGCCTTCTCAGCAAAGTAGTTCCAGTTATTCAGGTGGGAGTTATAGGGATTGTCATGGTAGGGGAGCAAATTTTCCCTAGGCTGGGATATATGACGCCACCATCCTGGTATTACTCCTTGCATGCTAATAAATTTGGAACCATTGCTTCAACCTGGCTTCTTGGAAATGTGGTACAATCTTTTCTTCAAAGCTCTGGAGCATTCGAAGTTTACTGTAATGGTGACTTGGTAAGCAAATTTTGTTTCATTTGCTTCATTCTTGGTTTAGCACTGATGTATTAGATTCTTATAATTTCATTTTGGTCAGTTTATACAGTATTGTCAAATCTACATTTCACACACACACACACACACACACACACAATAGACACACATAATGGAGAAACTATAGGTGATTGCGGTCATTTGGCCTTGTGCTGTTTCCATGCTGGTCTTTTGCTGGCTGCTGTGATTTTGCATAAGCTTTCACTCATCTATTCTTTTTTCACGTCTTTTACAACGACTATGAAAATGCTCCCAAACTTTAGAGATCTTGCTTTTATCACCTAGCTGTCAACTTTATGTTACGTGGAAAAGAATACATAAAAAAGGAACATGTTATACATGGGACATGTGTGCGTGTGTATTATTTGTGTGTATTAACAAATGCATTGAGTTATTTTGTCCGTAAAGATTTTTGATATGCCATGGTGTAATGCCTTGTATTGGTTGGTAACATATATTCATTTAAGTTACATTTATCTTTTCACAAAGATGCTTTATTATGAAAAATACAAAACCAAAGGGTAACTTATGCTATTTGGTAATTTACTGAATTGCCCTAAGTGGTGCTGATGAATATAACATCATCACTGTTGTGTTTAAAAATTTGTTAGGGGCAGCACAAAAGATGGGGTAAAATTGAAAACTTTTTGCTGCCCCTTACGCCCGTTCAATTTCACCAAGTCTTTTGCTGTCCCTAACAAATTTGTTAAAAAAATTGTTGTGTCGTGTACAACTTGGTCTTAAAAAAGTGCCTCTCTCTAGTTAATCCTTTTGTGAATACATTTGCAACTTGATGAAAATCTAAAACTCTTATTTCCATCTCTTCAGATTCCATTCTTTCTCTCACAATGTGATAATCTATCTGAAAGTACTTAGAGTGATCATGTAAAGCAGGATTGGTTGCCAATGCATTGACACTTTTGTTGTTGCAATAAATAAAGATTTGATCTGTCCTGTTTCAAGATCCGTAAGAGGCTTCTGGCCCATGAGATTTCTGCTCCATAACTCCCATGAGTGCCTTGTGCTCTGCTTTTATTCTTGATCTAGCATTAATTTTTTGTTTTTTACTTCATGAAACTAGATTTTTCCCAAGATGCCCTCAATATCCTGAAACAAATTCTCTCATTTGGGCCTCCAACCTAGTTAGCATTTTACCCAAACACATGGCGGACCACAAAACTTTCTTAGATCATTCTTGTAATAAGTCAACCTATGATCCAAGTTTCCTTTAACATAACTCATAACTCACTTTAGAGCTTCCATTTGAGATTCTATTTGAGAGTGCATAAATGGGCAGACTTGGTTTACTGCAACGTGATGTCCAATCTAGTAATTGTCAAGTACCATAGTGCTCCAGCCACACTTCTATGTTTCTCTAGCTTAGTCAACAATTTCCCTTCTATAACTGACAGCTTCTTGCTTATACCAGCTGTGGTATGTATTGGCTTATAAACTTGCGTATTGAACTTGCACAACATATCATATGCATATTTTTGTTGTGAAAATTCATCTTATCATAGGACCTCTGTTAAAATATGAATATATATGTATATATATAATTTTGTTGTAATAAGTAATGCCCATCAGGGGCATTTTAGTTTTTTTACTTTTGTATATAGGTCTGTTCTATAGGGACAGTTTTGTATTTATTTTTGTTTTTTTTATATTTTGTAATTGTCTTGGTTTTGGGGAGCTCTTTTAGTTAGTTTTTTTTTGTTCCAACAGCTCTATTGATTGACTACTCCAAAAAGAACATAACTAAAAGAGCCCCCGAAAACCAAGGCAATTACAAAAAATATAAAAAAACAAAAATAAATACAAAACTGTCCCTATAGGACAGACCTATATACAAAAGTAAAAAGACTAAAAATGCTCCTGATGGGCATTACTTATTACAACAAATTATATATATATATATATTTATATTCATTATATATATACATATTTTAACGCTGTCCACTTCCATATTCTAAAAAATTTCAAACATCCAAGGTCTTTCATCTTAAATCTTTCATGAAGTTATTTATTTCTTGAATTTTCTAGCTTGAACTTCCTGTCACAAAGATATCATCCACATATAATAAAATAATCACAATAGCATTAGAATCTTGTTGAAATTGTCAAAAGAACTTTAATAAATCCGTGCTCCTCGATGGCATTCTAGAAGTTTGCAAACTAAGTCCTAGATGCTTAAATGATCCTATTAAGTTTGCAAATGGATTTTTTTGGGTGTGCTTGAAAGAAACCTAAGCATGTTCTATGTATACTTGTCTTAACTCACCATGCAAGAAAACACTTTTAACATCTAATTGAGAAAATACCAATTGAGAGATAAAGCAACAGATAATATGCTTCTAACACATACTCTCTTAGCAACCGGGTTGATGTGTCCCCAAGACAGGATCAAACCATTGTCGCATTTTAGGTGAGTGACTTTCATTTAATATTGTTCCTTTACCATTGTCAACTTCAAAATCCATGACAACCACCATAGGGATTTGGAGAGGTTTATGAATAGGAGCATTTTAGAGCAAACGTGCTATTTTATTCATAGAGCAAATGTTCTTGTTATTTTCTTCTATTTCTACTACATTCCTCTGGATAAGTACATTGTCCTTACGAATTACAACTAAAAATCCAAAAAAAACAACTGTAGTTTAAAACCTATGCCAATGTCCTCGTCCATGCAAGCCATGATTTTCCTTGAAAAATCTCACTCCTATCAACTATCTTCACTCTGAAAAACATTGTAACTATGTAATAAGCCACTTCTACTTAGTAAGTAGTAACCCATTAATTGCAACTCAAATAATTAGAGTTTTAGGTCTCTTTTTGGAAGTCGTTTTTAAATACAGTTCAAACTAAAACATTCATTTGAAAATAATTCATTGTGAAACATCCTTTGAAATCTCAACCACTTTGAAAACAATACCTTAAAAATTTGGTTGTATTGAAAGAACCTTTCAAAGGTTGAGTTATTTTACAAATAACATTCAAAACATGTTCTCTTAGAATACTTGCTTCAAAACTTGGTTCACACGCCAAGATTGTCAAACTTATAATTATTGAAATCTTGGTCACTTTCAAAATATAAACGTTGTAGTTTGCAAAGAAGATGGTTAAAGACCTTGATTCAGTTTAATGAGAACAACAAATAAAAAACATTACTTTAAAAATTGGTTGTTATAAAATCATGTTTGGTCCACTCCTACCACAACTTTGAGGGTCATACAGAATCCCTTTGTTACTACTGATTGTTAAAATATGTTGTAATTTCGTATATATATTTTATATATATAAGGTGATACATATACATATATTACATATGTATATGTATCTACCTATTATATATATAAAATATATATATTGCTAAGGGTAGTTTAGGTATTTTACACATATTCATTTTCGTGAATATGGTTTGTAATTTTTACCTTTTTTTCTTTTTTATTTTTTCTCTTTTCATTTAATGCATGTACTTGCATTGGGAGGGGCCCAAGCCACTAGTCGTTGGACCCCTCCAACGGTCACATTTGTGACCGTTGGAGGGGCTCCAACGACTATGTGGAGCCCCTCCCAATGCCTCCTAAAAGCCCTATAAATATGGGCAGCTCCTCTTGTATTTTCTCAAGGGATTTGGGATTATAGCCCAACCTCTTTAGTTGTTTATAAAACTTATGAGTGCATTTGCACATTTGTGATTTCGTGTGTTGTGCTTGTTGTGCACAAGTGTTCTTGGGTGTGTATGTTCACACATTTATTCTCAAGGTTATTGCGTTATCGACTAAAGTATCTTGTTGAAGATACTTTTACATGGTATCAAAGCCTCGTTGAAAAGGAAGAATTGCGATTCGCCCTCTCTTGCATTCCTCGAAAAGCGTGCCTTCAAGTTTTTTTGAAATCAAAGAGGATCACCTTCTTCGAGCAATATTTTGGGAGCCTCTCTTGTCAAGAAAGACGCGAAAAGTAATTAAGGTACGTATTATCTCTTGTATTCTTTCCTCTCTAATGGGCGAAAAAGACCCCCATTTCTCTCTTGGGTTTAAGCTTAATGGCTCAAACTATCATGTTTGGGCCGGTAATATGGAAGCCCATATTAAAGGAAAGGGGCTTTGGGGTTACGTTCATGGATCCATACCGGAACCGGAACCCAAAATTACCATTATTGAAGGAGGGGATATTAAGATCCTTGAAGGGGATGAAAGACAAAAGGCCCTTGAAGAGTATTCTAAAAAACATGATGATTGGGAAATGAAGAACTTCAAGATCTTATCTTGGATTTTCTCATCCGTTGAGACCAAGATAAACGCCAACATCATCAAATTTAAAAAAACTTTCGAAGCTTGGGTATATCTTGAGAAAATGTACACCTCAAGAGATCTATCCCACAAGTACTTTCTCCAAAAGAGGGCTTTGACCCTCCAATAAAATGACATGACCATTCGGGAGTACTTTGCCGAATTATCCTCTATTTGGGACGAGCTCGCAATTCTTGAACCTAAATGGAGTGGTGAGGCAATCGAATTAAGGCACAAACAACTTAAGGAAGACCGGTTCTTCAATTTTTTAAATGGCCTTAGACCCGAATTCGAACAAGTTCGGTCCTCTCTTCTCTCCGCCTTCACATCCCCCTCACTTGAAGATGTTATCACCAAGCTAAGTGGTGAAGAAACCCGTATGGGGATTGGCAAAAATAATCCTAGCATTCTTGTTACTTCCTCTACTCAAGAAGATGGTGAAATGGCTAATGCCGTGTCAAGACCGGGAAATAACATGAAGACCTATAGGCCTCCTCATTTCAAGAATCAAGGAGGAAATGATCGGTATGGCAAAAGAGACTATAACAAAGTGACTTGCTACTATTGTAAAGAACCCGGACATATCAAACCTTTGTGTCCTAAATGGAAGAAATTAATTGCAACGGCTATGGCATCTCAAGTTGAAGAACGATCTTCTTCATCAAATGAGTCTCTTTCTCTTCAACAAATTGTAGATGCACTTCAACCTCTTCTTAAGGGAGGTACTTCCGGAGCCGCTATGTCATCTTCTTCCCCCGGTAAGACATCTTGGCTTTTAGATTCCGGGGCATCCTTTCACATGACCCCTAGCTCTTGTTCTCTTTCAAATTTTTCTAAAAATTCTTTTCCATCCTTTGTCTCAACCGCGGACGGAACATCTCTTGAGATTAAAGGAATAGGTAATTTTGAAAAACAAGACTTCTTTGTTCCAAAAATTCGTTTTGTTCCAAACCTCAACTTAAATCTTCTTTCCGTCTCCCAACTCTCGGACCATGGTTGCGATATAAAATTCTCTTCTAATAAATGTTGGATACAGGATCACCAGTCCGGGAGATTGATTGGGGAAGACTCTAGAAGAGGTGACCTCTACTACGTAGATTTTCTTCAAGTTCCCAAGAGTCAATTTTGCAACGTCGTCCAAAACAAAGATATTCATGTATGGCATAAGAGATTGGGTCATCCCAATATTGTTAAAATCTCTTATTTGTCTTTTATTAAACATCTTTGTAAAAGTGACTTTTTGTGTAATGAATGCATTCTTGGGAAAATGAAATGTTTGCCTTTTCCTCAAAGATCCATGTTTACAACAAAACCATTTGAAATTGTCCATTCCGATGTATGGGGACCGGCTCCGGTAATGTCAAAAGGAGGATTTTCATATTATGTGATCTTCATGGATAACTACACTAGGTTTTGTTGGATTTATTTCCTTAAACACAAACATGAAGTTTTTTCAACTTTTAAAAGTTTTCACATGATGATTTCAAATCAATTCAATGGATGTTTAAAAATCTTTAGGTCTGACTCTGGAGGAGAATACCTCTCAAATGAATTTAAGAGTTATCTTGAAAATTTTGGTATTCTTCATCAAAAATCTTGTCCGAAAACCCCTCAACAAAATGGGTTAGCCGAACGAAAGCACAGGCACATCATTGAAACAACTAGGACTCTAATCATTTCTCAAAACATTCCAAAAAATCTTTGGGCTGAGGCAGCCCTTACTTCTGTCTATCTCATAAACAGGCTCCCATCGAAAAATTTAAACAAAATTTCTCCCTTTGAAAAACTGTACGATAAGGAACCTGATTATAGCAGGTTAAGGGTCTTTGGGTGTAAATGTTTTGTTCTTACTGATAAGAATGACAAACTTTCTCCTAAAGCCATTCCTTGTGCCTTTCTTGGCTATTCTGAAACCCAAAAGGGGTTTCGTTGTTATGATATCAAAAGTGATAAATTGTATGTTTCCCGAAATGTGAGTTTTTTGGAAAATATTAGTAGATTTGAACGTTGTGACCCCCATAATGAAAATATGGATTACTCTTTTTTATTTGATTTACTGAATAAAGACGATGATACTAGTGATAATGAGTCAGATCAAAGCAACCTAAATGAATTTGAAACTGAGGAAAACATCTCCTTGCCTCATTCGTCACATCAACCTAGAGACCCTATCACCTACTCTCATAGAGATCAAAACAACTTTAGGAGTGCTCTTGACAGATATAATGATGCCAGTCCCAGTGCCTCTCAGAATGAAGTGATCCCTCGTAGAACTGAGAGAAGTAGAAGGCCTCTTTCTAGGTTCATTTCCTATGACTCTTTTTCACCAAGATATAGAGCCTGCCTTAGTGCCATCCACTCCTATATAGAACCTAAAAATTTTGAAGAAGCACGAAAGTGCCCTGAATGGATTAATGCAATGGACAATGAACTTGAGGCTCTGAGAAGAGCCAAAACTTGGGAGTTTCAAAATCTCCCTAAAGGCAAGAAAACAATAGGATGCAGATGGGTGTTTAAAGTAAAAACTAAAAGTGATGGATCCCTTGAAAGGTATAAAGCTCGCTTGGTTGCAAAAGGGTATAGTCAAGAATATGGTATTGACTATGAAGAAACTTTTGCTCCTGTAGCTCGTATGGTCACTGTCCGATGTCTTATAACCGTTGCCTCTATCAACAAATGGAACATCTATCAAATGGATGTTAAAAATGCCTTTTTAAATGGCGATTTAAGCGAAGAAGTTTATATGGATGCTCCTCCTGGAATGGAGACTCCTAAAGGAAAGGTGCTTCGTCTTCAAAAAGCACTCTATGGCCTAAAACAAGCCCCCAAGGCTTGGTATGATAGATTTAACTCTGTAATGATTGAAAATGGTTTTTCCTCTTGTTTTACTGACACTGCTCTTTTTGTTAGAAAATCCAATGCAGGGATTATTATTTTACTTCTGTATGTTGATGACATGATCATCACTGGGAGTGACTCTAACGGGGTTAAGAGTATAAAATCTATCTTAAAAGATAGATTTGAAATGTCTGACTTAGGTTTTCTAACTTATTTTTTGGGAATTGAAGTAGCATACTCTCTTAGAGGATATTTCTTATCCCAAACTAAGCTTGCTTCTGAGATCATTGACAGGTCAGGTATTACAGATGAGAAGCTTTGTGAAACTCCTGCGGTAGTAGGAGCAAAGATGAAAATTGATGATGGAGTTCCCCTTTTGGATCCTACACCCTACAGACAGCTTGTAGGATCATTGATGTATCTGAGTATTACCAGACCAGATATATCCCATGCAGTCTATACTGCAAGTCAGTTTCAGCATGCGCCTACATCTGTTCACATGAGTGTCATCTTACGAGTCGTAAGATACATAAAGGGTACTCTAAATAAGAGAGTTTTTCTGTCCTCTTCTTTTGACTTAAAATTGATTGCGTATACTGACTCAGATTGGGGAGGTGACTCAAATAACCGTCACTCCACCACTGGTTTTTGTGTGTTCTTAGGAGACTCTAATATCGTGGAGATGCAAGAAGCAACAAAAGGTGTCACTCTCCTCCACAGAAGCTGAATATCGTGTCATGACAACTACTACCATGGAGATTGTTTGGATTCATCAATTGCTAGAAGACATGGGGATTACAATAGAAGGGCCCACTAAGCTTTGTTGTGACAACAAGAGTGCAATCTACATCGCGAAAAATCACACCTTTCATGAGCAGACTAAACACATCGAAATGAACTGTCACTATGTTCGTGAAGCATATCTAAAAGGAGTCATTGATCTTCCTTATGTCACATCCGAATATCAGCTGGCATACTTCTTTACTAAAGCTTTGTGCACTCCGCGATTCAACTTCCTTCTTGGCAAACTATCGGTCATCTTGCCCTAAGTTTGAGGGGGGGTGTTAAAATATGTTGTAATTTCGTATATATATTATATATATATAAGGTGATACATATACATATATTACATATGTATATGTATCTACCTATTATATATATAAAATATATATATTGCTAAGGGTAGTTTAGGTAAGGGTAGTTTAGGTATTTTACACATATTCATTTTCGTGAATATGGTTTGTAATTTTTACCTTTTTTCTTTTTTCTCTTTTCATTTAATGCATGTACTTGCATTGGGAGGGGCCCAACCCACTAGTCGTTGGACCCCTCCAACGGTCACATTTGTGACCGTTGGAGGGGCTCCAACGACTATGTGCAGCCCCTCCCAATGCCTCCTAAAAGCCCTATAAATATGGGCAGCTCCTCTTGTATTTTCTCAAGGGATTTGGGATTATAGCCCAACCTCTTTAGTTGTTTATAAAACTTATGAGTGCATTTGCACATTTGTGATTTCGTGTGTTGTGCTTGTTGTGCACAAGTGTTCTTGGGTGTGTATGTTCACACATTTATTCTCAAGGTTATTGCGTTATCGACTAAAGTATCTTGTTGAAGATACTTTTACAGGGTCAGTCAACAGTTAATACCAAACTTGTTGGGCCAATAATACCAACTGGTGAGGACTGGGGAGTCCATTTATGACGATTCAAATTCTATGAGGTTTTCAAGGCATGAGACTAGGGATGGCAGTGGACCGGGGGAAAGCGGGGCCCCGCCCCGCCTCGCCCCGTTTGGACCGGGGATGAAGGGTATGAAATGGGGATGGAGGCGGGGACGAAGGTTTAAATCCATCCCCGTCCGGGGATGGAGGCGGGGATGGACGTGCACTTTTCTCCGCCCCACCCCGTCCCCGCCTCATCACCGCCCCAACCCCGCCCCGACTACTTTTCCCCGCAATATCCCTGCCCCGCCCCGCCTCGCCTCATCCCCGTTTGAACCGGGGATGGAGGACATGAAACGGGGATGAAGGCGGGGGTGGAGGATAAAATCCATCCCCGCCGCGGAGGCGTGGCGGGGGTGGAGGATAAAATTTTGAGGCGGGGCGGGGGTGGAGACCTTGTCCCCCGCCCCGCCCCGCCCCACTGCCATCCCTACATGAGACTAATATCCTCGACAGAACATTTAATCCCATTGACTAAATGAATGGATCTCTCAACCCCAGGACCAGTCCACTAGGTTAGTAGAACTCCTACAATAAGTCTATTTTGTTGGAGACCAATTAGGATTGAGTCAAGGTAAGTTGGCATTGTTGGCCAGCTCAACCTATCCCAAGGAGAGTCAAATTAAGGAGGAATATTCACACAAGGAAAACTTCAGTTAGAGGGCAGATCAACATGAGATGGTTCACGAAACTAGTTATAGAGGTGAACAAGAATATCATCTGACCAAATCAAAGGACAAAACTAGTATCAAGACAAATCAAAATTCTATAATCAGTTTTGATAAGACTAGAAACAACCTATGTAAACAAATGGAAAATACTAGAAATAGAGGAGGCACCTTTCTCTCTCACATTCGAGAGAGTAAGGCTTTATCTCATGGATGTAGATTCGATAAGAATCGAACCATGTAAATATTGTGTGAATTTATGTGATTGTGTGTGTGGCCTGATTCTTTTATGGTATCAGAGCCCACAACCTAGTCGGCCATGTAATCCAGTTCAAGCTCTTTCTCTACATCATCGTCTTTAGCCAATAGCACCTTGTCAGGTACGATGGTTGGTTTTCGTTATCTCCATTATCAAATAGCTTGCATCACTTCTTATATGTGAAATTGAATGATGAAAACTATTCCTTATGGGAATCTCAATTTACACCTATCCTTATGAAATTAGCATATTGTCGCAAAGCTTTCTTTTGTAATTCTAGTGCAAAGCTTTCTTCCACTCTATACTTCTTTTCTTTTGCTCCCTTTCTCCCTTTAGCCCAACCTTCCCTTTGCGAAAGGAAATAACTAGCGCAAACTGCCATCTGACCACCGATTTATAATGGAAATAGGTTGCTCAACCGGTGTAACTATTGTGTGGGAGATTCATGGAGGCATTTCTAGGATGAAGCATGAGTTAGTCAACACAAATCCAAATGTGGTCGTATGCAATTCTAGTAAGCTGCCAGACGTTGTGAAATGGCAAATAAATAAGCTATTGCAAGAGAACCAGAGGGAGAGAATAAAAAAATAGGAGTCAACAAAAATTGGGTGTTGGGATATGTCTCAACCTTGGGAAGACTCATAAGTGCGTATTGAGGAGTTTACGAAGCTAACTGGCAGTGTAACCCTACTAAGGAGGAGTTGGAGATGATACAATAGTAGAAAGGTAAGGGCATAGAGGTAGGGATAGGCAGCAGTGGTACTCGGCATGCACTACCCTGTGGCGCTGCTACTAGAGGAAGGAGGAAAGGAGAGGGACTTGACATAGGATTGGTACCTATTTCTTGCCTAGGACGACCCCAAGAGCCCAACCAGCTATATGTTTTGCCATGGCATCCAAACAAATAATCAAACAGGCAGATCTAGCAGTTGGATGCTTTTTCAATGAGACCTAGACACCCTTCAATGTTGCAAGGCCATATCATTTTCAGGCTATAGCTGATGTAATAGCCAATATAGAAAGTTATAAGATGCCCTCTTATCATGCATTGACAGTCAAGATTCTAGAGCAAGTTGCAAAAGTAGTTTGGTGAGTTTAGAGTCTTGGAAGACTATTGGTTGCATCATCATGGTAGATGGATGGATGGGCAAGTTTTCGTCTTAAAGGAGTCATGTTCTTCAAATCTATTTATATATCTGATAGAATGAAGACGACATATGAGCTGTTTTATATCTTTAAAAAGGTAGTGGAGGATGCTAAACCTAAAAATGTGGTCCAATTCATTACTAATAATACAACAAACCTTGGAGTTGCTAGAAAAATGGAGATCACTATAATTGTTTTGTTTGGTGTCCATTTACAGTGGATTGCATTGATATCATGCTTGAAGATATTGGTGAGATGGATGACATTTCTGAGATCATTGAGATGGGCAAGAAAGTAACAAAATTCATCTATAATCATTCGGGGATACTAAACTTGATGAGGATGTTTACAGAGGGGGCTGAGTTGATACGCCTTGCATTTGCAAAAGTTTGGTATGAATATTTTAATTGTATAAAGCCTTGTAATTTATCAAAATGAATTGAAGTAGATGTTCGCTTCTGGAATGCTATGAAGATTGCGTAGAAACCTATTGGGGTTGAGATAGTCTTCTTTGTGGACTTTTGGAAGGGGTGTAGTATGTTTTTAAGGATGACAATGCCACTTGTTAAAGTGTTAAGAAGAGTGACAATGATGAGAGACTAATTATGCCCTACTTATATGATGATATGGATGGGGCACACGAGCATATTAGATATAATTTCAAGGGCAAAATAGAATATTATATGCCAGTTTGGAATGTAATTGATAGGAGATGGACTGGCCAGTTCTATCAAGACATTCATGCTGTTGTATATTACTTGAATCCTACCATCAAATTCTCATCGACATTCATATATGATAGAAAATTGGCAAAGGGCATCTTGAATTCCATTGAGAAACTAAATGTAGACTATAGTGTCCAAAGAGAAATTCATTTGGAGTTAACTAGTATGAAAAAATGGTAAAGACTTTAGAAGAAGGAACACAATCCAATTACGTAGCTCATTATAACAAGGTATGCATTTAAAATTCAATGTTATTATATTTAATTATGTATTTTCATGTTACAAGGATTTTTCTCTCATGATATGATACTTTCTTTTGTTGGTTCAGTAATGGTGGAATAAGTTTGATGAAGACGCTCTTGCATTATCTAGGTTTGTACAACGTATATTGAACCAGGGATGTAGCACGAGTGAATGTGAGAGGAATTGAAGTTTTTTAAGTGCATTCATGCAAAAAAAAAAAATTGTTGGAGCACTCACGATTGAATGATCTTGTATTTGTCACCTACAACATGAGATTTAAGTAAAGGTAAAATTAAGATATATGATAGTGGATTTAATATATACATGTATTATAATTAATATTTGGATGTTATAGATACAAAAAGAATCAAGAAGACTCCAGAGCAGCTACGACCCCATCAGTAGTGACAACCTTGACATATTAAATGCATGGGTAGAAGAAGAGCCTGGTGTCTTGAATGATGATAAAGATTGGATGCAACTAGAGGCTGAGATGAAGGCTTAGGTGGATGAAACTAATGATTATGCTGGATCAGAGTTGAATGAAGAAAAAGGAGAAGAATTAAAAGTAGAAGATCTATCATTTTAGTATTGTTTTGTCATAATTGATGAACATAGATATATTAGGATGCTTGTTCTTTTGTTTTGGTATGTAATGTATGACTTCGATGTCAAACAATCATGCTTGTGAGTTGTTACTTTTGTTAGATGTTAGCAATGTTATCCGTTTCATTTCAAATGTTTTGCTAGTGCATGTGTATGTTTAATTACTAATAATGCTCATTTTCATGCTCATTTCTTTTTAATTGCTTTTTATGATTTTTTTGGTATTTTTTGGATATTTTCTCTTTTTTTGGTAATTTTTTTCAAAACTTTCTGTGATTTTTAAATTAAGTTTTCTTCCATATCTTACAGTACGATAGGGTATGACACACCCGTATCTCAGGCCCAACCGTTCCGAGTACCGATACGATAATTACAACATTGGTTGTCAGCAATGAATTCGAGATCATTTGATGAATTCCTCATTTACTTGAATACTAGTTGGAACATGCACCTTATTATGTGTACATGCTCTTTTTGTGCTGCAGGTGCATGATATAAATTTGCTAGACTTTTCTACATGCAACCTAGTAGAAAACACTTTTTTTTCACAAGTTTTCCACCTTTTTATTAGTTCTGACCTGGTAACTAGTAGATAACAGGTTTTGGATAATGTTTTTGCAACATGTAAGTTGCTTTTCCAAGAGCTTAAAAAATCATCTGCCCACAATGTACCAAAATTTCATGACTCAAAAAATCATATTTTTAAAATGAAAAAAAGTTTATCCAAAGTGCAATCCCTTGCAAACAAATCATGCTGAACACATTTATGAGGTCAAATTGAGTGGATACAACTTGAAACTATGATTTTCCAACTAGATTGATACAATAGACATTAGCAAATATTTTTCCACAGGTTCATTCCACTTTTGTCATCATCAGTGTGCCACATTTTGTCACATGTTTTTTTTTATCCATTTAATGTTTGCTGTTATTCTTCATTGGAATTGTTCTTAGAAGCTAAGTTGCTTTGATTTGCATTATATTCCTATGTTAATTGATTATATGGAAAACAGGAAAAGAGTAAGGATAAAAATAAAAGATATTGGTAACTCATGTCTGTGAACTAAATGGTCCCTGAAACTTCAATTTTTCATGTTATAGGTGTTCTCTAAATTAAGCTTGCAGAGATTTCCTGGTGAAATTGAGTTGAGGGACCTTATCAGCAATAAGCTTGCTGCTTCGAAGACCAAAGGTGCTGGTGCAATGTGGAACTAATCCAGACACGCTTATTCTTAGTAGACAAAGGTACAAGAAGTTGTGGATTAGGATTGAAGATGCTAGCAACCTTGGGCTCTTATTTTTCAGTGTTCTTTGGTTAGCAGAGTTCATAAACTACCTGTTTGCTGCAGAGCTAAGGGAGCTAGCTTACGTATGAACGCAATGGTCATAATAAAATAGGTTTCAGATACTTTCTTGGACTAACAGTTTATGATATGGGAAACCCTGAAATGAACAAACACAGTTGTACTTGATTTGGACTTCTCTTTACATGACATGATTTAAAATAAGGGAAACAATTTTCCACAATTTCAGCAAATGTGTACAAATTTTGATGGTCAATACATGACTTCAAAGTGCACTAGCAAGAAAGTTGAACCTCAAAAAGATTGGCCTTTCTCACGACAAAAGAAGACTTTCCGAACAACTTTGTCAGCCTGAAGGAAAGTTGTTACTCTCCCAAGTTGCAAAGATGCTCTTAGGTTTCGTGTTTATTTTTCTGAATAATATTGCTCTAGGCATCTTTCTTCATGTAACGCAGATCAACTTTTATTTTTCTCCAAAAATGTGCTGGACTCTGTTGCGAGGTTACAGTAGTATTCAGAATTGAAAATTGAGTACGGGAATATAATGGATATTTAGAATGCAGCCATGTTGCATTCCTTTTTTATCTTTTGTCTGTTCTGCTCTTCTTGAACCCGTCAGATGCTATGTTATGGACTGCCTAAACACAGACCAAAGGAACAGAGAACGGAGAAATTTGGGTATCAAGGGTCACCTTATAAATCAATCTACACTGCCATTCTAGGATCAAAGCTCTTACCACACAATTCAAGTGTTTGCATGAAACTATTTGAAGTCGTTGATTTAAATGGGTCTATAGCTCGAATCAAACTGCCTGACTGAAACCAAATCAGTAGACTGCAATTGATCGGTTCATATTAATTGAAATTGGAGTTTCAGGAATCAATCCGTTAAAATAGAGTTTGTGGGACTTTGGTTGAAATATAAGTATGAATTTACGAGTACTTTATAATAATGGAACTGCATAGATTAGAACCAAGTGCCCAGCCACAAAAGAACCTCAACTGCTTAAGAACATGTGCACATCCACTCCCAATTGTATGCAAGTGTACGTACAACACTTTGTTGTTTAATTAAATAAACTGAAGGATTAAGACTCCCTTTTGATGTTGGTAAGGATGCATTAACCTGTACAATCAGCCCTCTTCTCGGGCTGTGGTTGGGTTTTCGGACCGAGTACATAGTTTGGTGTTCGGTTCATTTTTAGGATTCAGGTGCTTTTGTGGGGCCCTGGTACAGGCTGATTGAGGTTAACCGTTGAAAAAAAAACAAGAAAAAAAGGGCAATGCGCCTCTTTTCAACCTGTTCCTTTCCTCTTGATCTCCCTCTTCTCTCTCTCGACCTTCCATTACCTTCTCTCAATCTTCCTTTTCTCTGCACTGTCGCATGGACCCATCTGGCTTTGTGGCTCGAATGGCTCCCTTGCAAGTTGCGGACCATAGCTCGAATGACTCTCTTGCAATTTGTGGACCCATCTGGCTTTGTGGCTCGAACAACTCCCTTGCAAGCTGCGGACCACAACTTGAACGACTCTTGCAATTTGTAGACTCATCTTCCTTTCTGGCTTAAACGACTCCATTGCAAACTGGTGTCAACGTTGGTGTTCTGTATGTATTACATGTTTGTAGAAAAAAACCATTTCTTTTAAGTTGATTTTGCAGGTGACTGCATAACTTTCTGTTTAGTTTAACCAATCAGATATGTTTTGCTGTAATTAACATTGAAAAATTGGTGTACAACGAAGCACTCCTTTTTTATCAGATTGCAAAACAAATCTTCATCAAGCTAAGACAGTAAGATACTCTCAACAACAATACTTTGGACCAACAACTAGCGCCACTCAATTTGCATCGTAGCAGTACAACTAGCGACACTGATCGTGGATATGCAATACCAATCGAGAGTAAGCCAAATAGAGACACACAGTACCTTAGCAACAATCACTTATGAACAACGGCACTCCATCTCTAATAGTTTATATTGAAAACTATTATTTAAATTGTTACTGCAAATCACTATTCAGTTGGTAGGCCAAATTGCCATTTATGTTGCTACTAAAATATCTATTTCATTGTTCCATTTTACTATTTCAAATGGCTTTGTTCATCAACTTTTGAAAGGCTGTTTTGGTTTTTCCTTTTTCCATGAAATTGCACTGGGAGTCATTCATGCATTAGGATTATGTCAAGTATTCACTTGCAATAGGGAAACGCTAATGCCCATATTGGCCTTTGCCTCTTTGAAATGAGTCTAGAAAACCATGGTGCAATAAAGTGAGGTACAACAAACTAGACAGAGAACACACAGCACTATTTCAAAGTCCACTACATGGAATGAAAACAGATGATATAATTGAAAAGAGAAAAAGTAGAAAAAGGCTGAATATTAAAGAGACTAAGGCCATTGAAGAACCTCTGTTTGGCAAACAAGTTGAGGCTGGCTGCATGTTCTTTTAATAGAAGGCATTTAGCAAAAATGTCAAATTTGATTCATTATTCTACAAGGCTAAGAGAAAGAACAAAAAAGACAATTTGATGATCCCCATGAAGAGATGATTGTAGAGGGAAAGGAAAAAATACTATATCAAGATGCATAAAGTTACAAAATGAGCCATCTCAGCCTTGAGTGGTTATTGATCTCATCAACAGAGATGAAGGAACTTGCTATAAAAGTAATGTTAATGGAAAGCGAAGACATTCTTTGAAATACAATACGGTAAAAATTATATATATGTGTGTATGTTTTAATATCATCTCTTGCACAATTAAATAAGAAGGTGAAGCTGTTCAAATCTTATGTTAATTTTATAATTATGACAGGACATACTAGATCTAAGATACTGTTGGTATGCTTATATAGGTGGTATGAGAAATTTTCACTATTTCAAAAGATACATTTAATAACTATGCACTTTGCTGATTTCGTAAAACAAAAGCCAAGGAGAAGTAGCATGGGTCCATTTAGTGCTTTGTTGAAGTTTTGGAGCCATAATACAAATACATTTCAGTTCTCTAAATTTGGTCTCACATTGGAAGAGATGGAAATCAAATTGCTGACAGTACGGTGAATCTTGCTTTAATTGCTAAAATGGAATAGGGGCAGGACCAAGCATAATTTTTTATCCAAAGAACTTGTGATTTGAGAGAAAAATTGGAAGAAGCCGTTTACCAAGCTCCAAAAACCTTGGTTTTGTAACATCAAAAATTTCTTAGAAAACTAAACTTTTACTGAGAATTTCCATCCTAGAGACAAGAAATCCATTAGAAATTATTCTAAAGGTATCTCCTCTTTGGTTCTCTACAAAAAAAGTTGTAGTGAGCTTCTTAGGCACCTGGATGAAGAGAAAGCCATGAATTTCATGGTGGACTTGTGTTTAGATGATGGCTAAGAAAATCTTGAGGATAGGATACTGTAGGTTAAGCATGGAGTGCGATTATCACTCATGTCAAAAAATCATGAGAATTTAAAATTAGATGCTCTAAAGTTTTGGGTATAAGACCATATAGGACTTCCTTAAACTCTATAAACCTAAATCTGAGAAAAGTTACCTCCTGCAACACCTTTGGTTAGTACCAGGAAATCCCTAGCCAGTAGCCTTCCATCTAGTAACCAAACCAATCAAGAGGTGAATAAGGTTAAAGAGAGTGTCAATGCCAAAGAGAGAAGTCTTGTCATACCCCTAGGCCTGGTAATTTCGTCCAGTCATATGTTCAGGTGGCAAGACTTCTAAGAAAGAAAGAGCCCAGAAGTGCCACACGCGAGAAAATCCGAAAGAGCCTAAAAAGAGCCACGCATAAAAGCAAAAAAAATTCATGGTGTATCTAATAAAGAAAATGGACAGGGCAATACTTGGGGGAAGCCATAAAAAGTTGAAATGACCCATAGTGAACTGAGACTTATCTCGGATGTACTCTTTTTCTTAGTGCACAAATCTCTGAGGTACTCTTCCTCTGACAACCCATAAAGTCTGAATCTCTGAAAGAAAGTATGGCAATCCTTTGCTGTGAGCATGGGATTATAAATCCCCATGACTAGTAATTTGTTCATCTTTGATAAGAGCCAATAAGGAAGGAAATAATAAACACTAAACCAACTCTTTAACTTGGGATAACTTGAAAGAAAAAAATGAATTTCGTATCTCATCGTATTGAGGATACTTTGAATAAAAGCAATAAGATCCCATTTTCCCTTACAAACTGTGTGTGGTGGGGCTGAGGATAACTTTATAGGAAAAGATCATTCATTTTGCAGTATGATAAAATGTCATTCACAGTCTTTGTATATTCATGTGTTCAGATCATATGTATCATTTCACCATCATGCATCTATCCATTCATTCATCATTCATACCATTCATATACATTTAGGCACATACGAGCATGAAAGCATTCAAAGGAAGTGATTGGAAAACATGATATCATATCAAGTGCAAAATCATGTACAAGCATCCAAGTCATCAATACATATCATGTTCTGTACAAGAGAGAAACTAAGGGGTCATCCCCTGACTATCTCCGGCCCCCTCTAACTTGCTGACAACACATAGATTCCTGCTCGCTGCAGTGTCTTGGGTCGAATATGATACCTCGGGTTGTGCCTCTGTCCACTCTGCTCCACTCAGTGTAGGCACTCGTGTCCTACCTCTAGAAGTGCTCGCTCCAAATGTTAGAATCCGGATCCCGTGACTCTCTAACTTCTCCGGGTAGAACGCGATCAACACCTTCATTTGGGCATGCAATTCCTCGATCAGTGTCAGCTCCTTCAAGAGGATCAGCAATTTCTCACTGTACTACTTGTGTATTCCCTTCTACAAAAAAGATTTTCAAAAATCAATTCAACATCTAAAAAAAAGTGGGTTTTATAAGCATAGACAGGGTATGATCTCTATCACTATCATAAGTGCTAAATACCTACATTCTGCAATTACACAAACTAGTAAAAAGGACTAGAAAAAAAAGAGAGAAAGGTACCTCGTATGCTAGGCTAGCCTGAAGTAGGGATGCACAACGAATTAAGGGGGCTGGATCTCAGCTCGGTTAAGCTCGGCCCGAAGCTCATCTGTGTTTTAAATGAGTCGAGCTTGTGCATGGTTCTAAGGCTTGGATGAGCAAAAGAGACGAGCTTGATCAACCTACCGAGCTCGATAAGGCTCGGTAGGCTCAAATACAGGCATATATATAAAAATAATCAAGAAGTCATTTTTACTGTAATGGGTAGGCCATTAGTTTTTTTCTCAAAAGGTGCCGAGTTCAAATCCCGTTTTTTCCTTTTTTCTGTTGTATGTTAATCTACAGTACTTTTACTATGTATATATTTTTTTCGGTCACAATGAACGAAATATAAGCTTTGGCTTAGTGGTGGGTCACTTGTGAAACTTTGAGAGATGTTAGGGTTTGAATCCCACCCTCTCCAAAAATTTTAAAAGATGATTTTTTTTGGAATGCCTTGAAGCTCGGCTGGAGCTTGGAACCAAGCCAAGTCTAGACAATGCCATTCAAGCTTGGCTTCGAGCTCGAGCTGAGCTTGGACAAAAACATTTTGAACTGAGCCGAGTTCGAACAGCCCAGGCTTGGCTCGTGTGCATCCCTAGCCTAAAGCTCTATGAAGTTAGCCTAAGCCACTACTTGACCCTTGTCAATGGCTGCATTACACGCTCGTTGAGACTCCTCCAGGGTAGATCTCAAGCCTTCCACAGTAGACCTTAGCTCTGCCACTGTCGCTAGCTCCAATTGAGCCTCTTCTAGCCCAACTTGCACCCTCTCCAGAGTAGTGTGGTCCACTCAGATAAGGTGTCCTCTAGACTCTGGATTTGTGCTTCACTCATCTCCCGTTCTTCATGTTGAAAGAAAAACAACAAAGTCTAGAGGGTCAGATCACAATACCTTTGTTACCAGGACCAACTCAGTCCATAAACATTGATGGGGTTGGCTCCTCCTCCTCCTCGGGATGTTGAGGACGATCGTGATGAAGACTCGGATACTCACCCATCAGCTCTAAATATAAAAGCATGGAAGGCTCATCACCCACCGTTGGTTCCTCCTCCATCCATGGGGATCTCGCAACCAATTTTCATTGTTTAGATCATATTTTGGGGGTTTTCTAATCATGCATAGAACTATTCTAAATTGTTTTGAACAATTTAAGCCTAACAATCTAGATTTTCATTTGGATTTTGTCCAAAACTGAATTTGGAGAAGTTTTCGAGAAACCAAAGGGTCACCCTTCGATTTTCATTGTTTTATCATGGGGAAAAGCTCTCTGTGTTGTCTTTTTTCCCTAAAAGGTTTTGGCACAGATCAAATTGGGGATTCATGCACCAAAAAAACAAGAATCAAATGATTGAGAAAAACTATTTTCTTTGTACCTTATTTCCAACTGATTTTGGAGTGAAGATCCCATTGGGGTTCTCGAATCGGACGATCTTCCGATGCCATCAATTTCAAAATCTTCCTAAAAACTCATAAAATTTCAACTAAATTTTGAAAAATGGCAAAAGAAGGCCCCAAGATGAACCGTTATTTGATTTGGCATTAACGACAATTCATCGAGTGTTCGAGTCTTGTTAGTGATCTTAGAGTGCCCTTATTGCATCGGTTGCAAGACCCAGGTTTGGGTTCAGGTCCACTAACGACAATTAGGAATTGCCGTTAAGGTTGGGTTGCTTGTTTTCAGGTCAACAGACCAATATTCATTTGGTTCTTTAAAGACACTTCCTCCCCAAGGATTGTCGTTAACTACTGAAGGTTTGTCGATATTGGTTTCTCATTTGTATTTAGCATGCCTTTGCTCCTGAGATCTCCAGACCACTTCTTGGGCCTCTAGAACATGGTTTTTTCTTGCATTCACATCATTTTCTTTGAGTTTTGCATGCATTCATTAAAAAACATAGAAAATTACATTTGTTCTTAGAAAAATAGCATCTTTATTTCATTAGAAAAAGCAAAAAAAAAAAAGCATTATTTTTATCATTTATCACTACTCATGCATCTTTTCATTGAATCACTATGGGTTTTCCCCAAGAACATAACAAACATCAAAATCGGGCAGATGTCCTCCCACCAACAATCAAAACCAGCAGTAGTACCTAGACACACGAAAGTCTATAGGTTTGCCATAGTAGTGTTCTAAGAAAAGCTGATTGGATAAAAGCATGCGACCCACACATCCGAATCCAGATACACTGCTTACAACTTATCCTTAGAGACCATGTTGATCATGGTCCCCTGAATTTGGAGGAATTGATGCTGACACCAATCAGAGCGATACAAAACCATAAAGTAGGGTCCCACTAGTGAAAGGACATTCCTTGAAAGAGGGACCATAAACTTGGGAGGACCAAAACTTGCAGTCGGTAAAATATCCCATGTGATGGACTCACCTTCTAGATCATTAATCAACTCGCAATAAGCCTTCATAGATCGACACTTTCAAACCCTAGCAAAATCAGTATATCTCTTCAGAATCTTCCCCGTCTGAGCTGTCTAACCTGACTTGTCATATAAATAACTTGAGTTGTCTAACCTGACATGTCATGTAAATGATAATATGAAGAACCTCAAGTAGATGATAAAATTGCTCAAATAAATGAAGATTTGAGTTTGGTTTGTTGGGCCACATGTGATTTCAAATGGAAGTCCATTTCTCATCACTCATTTTTTCATGTTTGCTTAGCTAATCTCAATGAGATTCATTCTCTCATTTGCATGAGAGTCCAAATCTCATGATAACCAAATTAATTAGGCTCTCATCTAACAAGAAAATATATATTATTATTGTTTTTCATAAACATGATGGACACCATCAGGATAAACAAGCCTAATGCAGCCTGTTCGGGCTCAGCTCGCTTACCAATTGACCCAGTTCATGTCTAGGTGAGTCAAGCTCGAGCTCGACCCGAGTTGGCTCGTGTTACAACTTATGTCTCTCGATAACTACTTAAACTGTAGGAAGGTACTTCCCACATCAAGTGGAGATGCCCATAAAAAACATCACGTTAAGTGTCTTCTCTAAGTTTGACGATACAAGGTCAAGCAGTCCAACAAAAGACAAAGATATAAAAGAATAAGTTGCCCCCAAATCAAACATAACACGAGCAAGATAGTCATCGACTACGAGAATATCTTCGATCAGGTCGACCTGATTGCCCTGCTCAGTGGCTAAGGCAGCATAGACTCTCTCGTTCATCTTCCTTTGTGCCTGTTGCTGCTGACTGCCCTGAGCTGCCGGCTTGTTCGGACAGTATGAAGTGATGTGTCCTGTCTGTTGACACTGGTAGCAAACCCCCTTGAAGAGCGGACAAGAGCCCTGAGGGTGGCTCTTATTGCACCACCTACAAGTCGAAGGAGCCTTCCCCTACTGCTGCTTCTACTGGGGTGGACTTTGTTGGGTCCCCTGCTGGGTCTTCAGTCTCTTGGCCTTACCTCCCCCTGCGCCTTGCTGGTCGTAGGTGGGTTCTTCTATGCACCATCATTGTCGTTACTTCCCTTCGTCTTCGGTCCACCCTTGAACCTCTCCCACCATTCATTTAGGATGGATGCAGACTCGATCGCGTCACTGAAAGTAGTCGATCGGCTAGTCATAACGTGAACTCAAAGTCTGTCCTTCAGCCCGCGCACGTACTTCGTTGCCCTCACCTTGTCATCTACAAACATGTTTGGGCAGTATCTCTTTTGGGTAATGAATTTGGGGTTGTAGTCCACCAAACTCATGTTTCCATGCACGAGCTCGAAGAACTACTGTTGCATGTGCTTCTGGGCATAGAAGGAGAAGTACGCCTCCAAGAACTCTCCTCTAAAGGTCTCCCAGGGGATACTCTCAACGCCTGCAAACTTCACCTGGTGCAGGGTGTTTGACTACTTTTTGGCATTGCCCTTCAGCTGATACATGCCAAAATCAAAATCCATTTGCCTATCCTCGGGCAAAGGCAGGATGCAGAACGCTCTCTCAATCTCCTCGACCTAACTCTCGGCAGCTTTTGGGTCGGCCTTTCATGAAAAAGTTAAAGGGTCCAACTTCAAGAACTTCTTGTATATAACTGCACCAGTGTTTGCAGTAACTGTTGCGGGATGGACACATGTCGTAGGTTACACCTGAACATGTATGGTAACCATAGCTGCCAAAGTATTGAGGGCATTCGTAAGGAAAGCCCTCTACTCCTGCCAGTCAGCTCGAGCACTAGAAGAAAAAGCACAAGTATGAACATTGTTTCTGAGCTTTTTTTTTTAGTTAATCCAAGGGAAAAACCCTTCCATCACTGACCGCACATTGGTTGCCCTTAGGTTGGTGAATCTCTTGAGGGCTTCTTGGTAAATCTCTTGGGGACCCCCTCCCACTGGAGAGTACACCCAACTTCAACCTTGTGGCAAGGGATGACACCTGAGGGTTTCGAACTTGTGATATTCCATCAACTTGGTGACATTTACAAGTTTCCCCTACCATCAGTTGCTTGAAACAAATACTTTCAATCTTTTATTTTGCACTATATTACATGATGCAACATATATCTAAAATATATGCATTACTTTATAATGAGTTTGTACTCATATTTGGCTTGTCAAAGCTGTTTTACAAGTTTGAACGAGTTCTTTACTAATTGAACTGCAAGTTGCTTGACTTATTTGCTAACCCTAGTCTTGGTGAACCATGTGTCCTCCATTCCTGCATTCAGACTCTCAATTCCTTGTAGTTGAGCCTTATTGAATCTATACAAGTCCAACCTATCAAACCCTAATTTTTTGGGACAATTTACATATAAATGCCTAAAGCACAAAAAAATTATGTTTAGAAACTTTAGTTCTCAAATATTAAACAAATACCTGCTTTTTTGAGAAATTGCTCATATAATTGTCTAGGCTTTATATATATAAGGAAACTAGAATATGTAAACTAGCAAAATATGTAAACTGATATGAACTAAGATTTTCATAGTTTTTTTTTCAAATCTAACCCTGCAGATGCATTCGACGTGGTCCTCTTGCTTGGAATCAACTATTGGATAATCGTGATCAAATCAAGAAATGTGATTTTTTATGCTTGCATATTTATAAAATTTTTGAACCATTGATTTTCAAGCTTTATAAGATCTTTCTTATACATCGTAATCAAATGAGGCAGTTTCTTATTTTCTATCTTTTTTGCTCTTGTTTTGCTTGCAAGTTGCATGTGGAAGAGGTCACATGGTCTTGCGAAGCAATCTCGCTTGAGGTTCAAGCCTAGTTGTATCCTGAGGACTCAGTCGCATAAATTTTAGTTCGTATCTTCAAAAATCTCAAAGTAGGGCGATTGAAGTTCTAAAGATAGCAATCTTAAGAATGTGCTTCAATGCTTGGGATTTTGGATTTACAAAATCTTATTTTTTGGCCACTATATATTTGATGGTTTTGTATGAAACTCAGAACCCAAGTATTAAAAGAACTGCTAGTGGTTGGGATAAGGAAAGTAGCATTTAGGAAGTATTGGATGGAGAAGCATCTAAAGTGCATGTTGGTATTTTGAGAAATAAATTGGCAGTTTGTTGACAATTGAAAAGAAATTACCTTGGAAAAACAACACCTTTAGAAATAGGGTTGACTTTATTAAACTTGAGATGCAATTTGTTTTAATACTAATAGATGCACATGCAGGAACTGTGAGGTCAGCTTCATATGATATATTCTTTGTGTAGGCTATGACTTTTGGCATCCTTTTTTATGATGAGGCAGTTTGGCTGTCACGAACATAGAAGCGAAGGCCCCCATGATGTAGCTTAAGGTAATCACAAATACTGAAAGTAGGCCTTTTAAGCACACAAGCAACTCACAACACACATGCAGGAGTGGAAGCAACAATATGCGCATGCACAAACACAAAGTGAGCAAGGAGGCAAGGATGCATAAAACTTCTTTTATAACAACTTGTAAGCAAATTACATAAAGAGGGGGAGAGAGGGGCCCGGTACACGGGGTTCTTAAGCCGTAAGGCCTTCTGAGACACTCGAGAGTGTCGAAGAGGTATATACATCAGAAACAAAAAGTTGAAAATATGGCAGTCTGGAACACGCACCCCCGCCTAAGTTGGCACCATCCTCGATGTCAATTGTTCATGGTAGTCCTCCACAAGTTGATGATGCTGAAACATGTGGGTAACTTTTTTCCAGGTGTCTTCAAATTCTGGTAGACCTTTCCACTGCACTAGTTTTTTTTTTACTTCACCGAGATAGTTGTTGGAGTGGTTGAGGATGACTTCCGATTCTCTGCCTAGAATGCTAACTATTGATGGTGTGCGCTACGAAATGGTAGTACGTTGAGGCATGCTCCATTGAGGGTCTCCTTCATCTTCGTGGAACAACTTCAGGTTGCATATGTGAAAGACCAAATGCACTTGAAAGTTTGATGGCAAGTCCAGCCGGTACGCCAAGTTTCCAATATGCTTGGTGATGGTGAAGGGGTCGTTATACTTACAAATGAGGCCTCGGTGGTGGCCTCAAAAGATAGTTGTGCGATTGGGAAAGAGCTTCGCCAACACCTTATCTCCAACACGAAATTCTGTTGGCTGACGTTTCTCATCTGCCCACTTCTTCATGCACTTGGTCGCCTTGTTCAAATACGTCTTTGCTAACTCTGTTTGATCCAGCTAGTTCCTGATGAACTGGTATGCATAAAGCGCTTTGCCACGTTCCCGTGCGGCAAGTGAGTGCAGAGTTTGTGGCTATTGTTCGGTTGCAACTTCGAATGGACTATGGCCGGATGACTCATTTTTTTAAAGGTTGTAGTAGAATTGATCAACATCAAGTAAATCAACCCAATTTCTTTGATTGGCACTGACAAAGTGCTGCAAATATTCTTCCAGCATGCCATTGATTCTCTCTGTTTTTTCATCGGTTTGGGGGTGAAAACTTATGCTAAAATACAAGTTTGTTCCAATCAAGTGAAATACTTCTCGCTAAAATTTGTCAGTGAAGCAGGCATCACGATCACTAACGATGCTCTCGGAGATTCTCTAATATTTGATAAAATTCTGCACGAACAACTTAACGGTATTGACAATTGAGCAGGTGGCAAAGGCAGACACGAAGATAGCATACTTCAAAAACTTGTCCACAACCACATAGATAGAACTGCAACCTTGAGATTTTGGCAAGCTCACGATAAAGTCCATGGTTATGCACTCCCACGGATGGCTTGGCACTGGTAGGGGCTCTAGTAGTCCACCAAGTCTTTGGTTGATGGGCTTGTCTTACTGGCAGATCATGCAAGTTTGCAAATAAGCATCCACATCATCACGCATCTACGACCAATAGAATGTATGTTCTAACAATGCCAATATTCTTTATTGTCCTACGTGATCCGCCCAAGTGGTATCATGACACTCATGTGTCAAGCGCCTTCGTAGAGTATCCTGTCGTGGGATATATAGATGATTGTCCGTTGAGCGGAGAAAATCATCCTCCAATCAAAATCTGTGAGTCTTTCCTTACTTTACCAACGCAATCAGTTGTTGGGCCATTGGATCACTCTTTAAAGCTTCTCAAACCTGCTTGAGAAGATCGCTCGTTCGTTGGCTAACATTGTCATCCCAAGCGAGCAAAGCTGCAAGCTCCACCTTCCAACTCAAGGCGTCAGCAACAACATTGGTCATGTGATCATGCATACATTTTGCATTTTATTCATACTATTTTATGCATGATCCATAGAAAATTTGCATTAAAAACTCAATTTTATCGTTAGTTTTGAGAAACCGCATTGAAATGGAAAATATCATAAAATCATCAATTTCAAAGCTTGCCCTGCATTTTTCAATGTTTTATTTAATTTAAGAGTTTTTAATTCATAGTCTAATTAGATTAGGAGTGTATTCACTAATTTTAATTAGTTAAAAAAACTTCTTTTGAAAAACACATTTTTGAGGAAGATCTGTTTTGAAATTTCTAAAAATTTTTTGGACTTTCATAGAAAATCGTGTTTTAACCTAATATTTAGTATAAACAACACTTTTCAAGCTGCAGCCCACGTTTTTCCCTTATGAGAAAATGCAAGCCTCTTCTCCCTCTTCTCTTTCTCCTCTTCTTCGTTCCCAACCGGTTCTCTCTCGATCTCTTCTTTTCTCCCTTTGATTCATCTTGCTTCTAACATTTTTCTATCGTTAGTTCTTCTTGCCTTGGTCGACGGAGGCACGTGCAGCTCAAAGAGAAAAACCATGTTCTTTTTCTCAACCCCTCCATCGGAGGCAAATCCTATGGTTTGCTTCTTTTCCTCCGTTTCACCACAGTTTTAGTTTTTGCATCTCATAAAT
This sequence comes from Nuphar pumila, assembly GCF_984573655.1. Lineage (NCBI taxonomy): Eukaryota > Viridiplantae > Streptophyta > Magnoliopsida > Nymphaeales > Nymphaeaceae > Nuphar > Nuphar pumila. Next base: position 138,831,696 of record NC_143252.1, on the reverse strand, counting down.
CATAGCATTGCATATTATTTTATTTGATCATTGCATCATCATCATCTCTAGTTTAGATTAGTTTATATTTAGCATCTGAAAAATAAAAAGAAAAAAAATACAAAAAAAATGTAAAATAGTTCGTTTAGCCATTTTTCTCAATTTGTGTGCTGAGTAGATAGTCGCATTATTTTATATAGTTAGTTCATAATCTTAATTCATGTCAAGTGCTGTTTTTTTTATCAGAATTAATTAGTTATCTTCCTTAGGTATAAACTAGTTCATTAAAATTCAGATTAGATTAAAATAATCTGACTGGTTTAGCCTTTAGTGCAATTAGCGTTTTCTTGAATAATTTGTTAATTATTATTCTTATGATTTAAATTAATCATAGTTTTGATAGTTTAATGTTAGTTTTTTATACAGTTATGTAGTTTAGTTTTAACTTGATGCACATCACTTAGTTTTAGTTCAGAAATTTTTCTTTGATCTTTGTTTTGCATAGTCGTTAATTAGTACATAGTTGCTGATTAATATTTATTTTAATTCATTGTCAATTAGTTATATTAGATAGCATAGTAATTTCTTTATTATATTTTCAGCATTGTCATAATTAATTGTTACTTCCAGCAGCTATGCAATAGTTTAGATTTTGGTTAGAATAGTTGTTAAAATAATAATCAGTTTCTTGGTTCCTTTTAATTCATAGCTATTTAATTATAATAGATAGCATAAGTTAGGTAGTTTAGCCATTTCCAGAATTTATTAGGTAGTTTGAATTAAATTAATTCATGTTAGTGTGCTAGTTTTAGTTAGCTTTGAATTTTGTTTGCCAATAGATTTAGTTGTGTTAGATTAATAATAGCTGATTTTTGCTATACGTTATTTTCTATTCATGATGAAGTCAATAGGTTAGTTTTTATTGGTTCATGTTTGTTATTTGTGTCTTAGTTAATCGGTCAAAGTAGTTTGTAGAGGTCCGTACAACACGTTAATATTGTTAATTAGTTAATGTTAAATAATAGTTAGTAGTTAGTTAGCTCTTGTTAATCTTTTGAATCTTGAGTAGTTGGTTAGCTTTATTCTTGATTGCTTGTTAATTAATTAATTTTTTTGTCAACTTTAAATTTCATATAGCAAGATAGCTAGTTATTTTAGTAATATGTTAGTTTCAATTGATTCTTGATATTCGGTTAGTGTATTTTCTTAATCTTTTAGTTAGATTATCATTAATTTGTTAGTAGTTGAATTAGTTTCTTGATTTGCAGTTAGTTAGTTTTGCTATTTTGTCTTTTAGTGTAGGGTTAATTACATGTTATGAGTTTATTTTATGTTAGTTTAATTCAAGTTTTTATGATTTTTAGCTGAAACTAACCTTGAATTCCTGTGAGTTTTTGTGTTTTATTGCATGTTTCATCTTTTGATTTTTGCAGAGAAACATTTAGACATGCGGTGAGCCCTCAAAAGTACCCCCAAAGCGCCCTTTGAGGTCCCTAAAAGGTCTCCTAAAAAGGCCCTTTTTGAGCTCCTCAAGGAGCTCTCAAACATAAGGACCAGTAAAGGAGAAGTAAAAAGATCACAAGAACTATCAATCAAGGGGAGTAAAAAGCTCAAGCACTGAAGACTTTTATCTTATTTTTATATTATGATTTCATTTATTTATTCACTTGGGTCTGTAATAAAACCATTTATTTTTATTTATTTAAGCCCTCCACATAAGGCCGCACTCTCAATTATTTAGTTAATTATTTTGATTTTCAAGGCAATAAAGAGTAGTTTAGCTTTTCTGTGGAATACAAAGTATTTTTTTCGTTCCTTGAGTTCAACCTGGACTTCACCACTAGTATGAACTAGTTTTTATTATTTGATGCACGGTTTGCATAAACATTTTTCTTAAAAATATATTTTTAAAATGCTTTATTGAAAAAGTTGCATCAAATTGTTGGCACCATTGTCAGAGAACGGTGATTGAAATACAAGTATTCACTTTATTGCCTTTTATGTGTTCTCATTTTACTTAGGTTGCTAGTTTCCTTTTTATTCGTTGCTTAGGATTGCTAGTTTATTTCCTTGCTTACTTATTTAGGATTGCTAGTTTCATTCAGTACTTAGAAGTTAGAACCATGTTGCTTGCGAGCCCTAGCGACCAGCTTATTGTTCCTGCATGGCACACCTATTAGGCTACCCTTAGAAGGTGACTGCACGAGTGGTACCATGCTTATAGTTTACTTTTTGCATAATATATGTTTGGGTGCAAGTGTGTGGTGCTTGTTTACTGCTTTGTTTTCTTTTTATTTTATTCGCTTTGTGGTTTGTTGTGGTTTGGATACACTACACGTTAGGTATGTAGAGAGCTTGTTCCTTAAGACGGTTGCTGCACCGGTCTATCCTCAGGTGCATGCAAGGGCGACACTCGCTTGACCCTGAGCTTGCTGAGATAGTTGAGGACCGCAAGTCCCTTATTAGGAGAACCCATCGATCCAGCCCCAGGGCTCAGAATCAACAGTTGACCCATCCTCTGAGGGAGTATTTCATTTCTAATGAATATACTCTCGCCTTCTGCATTGCTAGACACGTTGTAGAAGCTCCATATTTTGAGATAAAGGCCAGCATAATCCAAATGCTTCCATCTTTTTATGGTCTGAGCAACGAAGACCCCTATCATCATCTCGATGAGTTCTTTGAAATTTGTTCCACTATGCGAATCAATAATTTTGGGGATGACGCATTGAGGTTGACGTTGTTCTCGTTCTCCCTCAAGGACAAAGTCAATCACTGACTGAAGGCCTTAGATACAGTTCAAAATACCACTTGGGAAAGCATGCATTGTGAGTTTCTCAAGAAGTATTTCTCAATTGGTAGGACGAACCAGTATCAAAAAGCCATCACCAGCTTTTCTCAGATTGAGAGAGAAGAGTTTCATGAGACTTGGGAGCGAATGAAAGATTTTCTCCGCAAGTGCCCCCACCACCAGGTGCCTCGTTGGCAATTGGTGCAGTACTTTTACAATGGCCTGACCGAGAAGGATAGGCAGATAGTTGATTCTTCATATGGGGGCACGTTCATGCTCAAGAGCGCAGATGAGGCATGAAACCTATTCAAAACATTGTGCGCGAATTCTATGCACCATGCCTTGTCCTCCAGACTTGATAGGACCACATTTGTTTCTAGTGGTCCTAAAAAGGGAAGGATTTTTGAAGTCAGGTCCGGACATGAGTTGCAAATTAAAGTGGACCAGTTGGCCAAGAAAGTTGATCAATTACTGCCCAACCCAGCTTTGCTAAATCTAGTCTGAAAAGTGTGCAAGCTATGTGCTAGCCCTGCACACTTGGTTTCTGAGTGTCCGACAATACCACTCTATCCTGAATTCGTTAAGGAGCAAGTGAATGTTGCCCAAGGTTTTGCCAGACCGGTGCACGATTCTTATGCACCCACCTATAACCCGAGATGGTGAAATCATCCAAACTTTGCATGGAGAAATCCATGAGAGCCACCCCATCTGCCTTCTCAGACACAGCACTGATCGGATAACTTCTCACAAGGTTACCTGCGGTTCACATTCCCACAGGCCCCTCTCTAGCTTAGCTTGCCTTCTGTCCAGGAGCCCACATCGAGTCCATCTTTTCAGGAGAAGCTTTTTGAGGCCTTCTCTGACATCAAGGCCAACCTCAATTTCCATACACAGTCAATAGCGAAGCTAGAGACTTAGATGAGACAATTGGTTGAGGCTTTGAGCAGACGAAGTGAGGGAAGCCTTCAAAGTCAGTCTGTTGTCAACTCGAAGGGTAAAGAACCAATGCACTACGGCCTACACCTCACAGAGTCTCACCAAGAGCATGCCAACTCTGTTATCACCCTTCGAAGTGAGAAAAAATTTCACCCTACTCAGGAGAAAACTGGAGAGCCCAGTAACATACCTATTGATCAGTCGATCTCTTCCATCAGGCTCAAGGAGAACGAGCAAGGCCCAGGACCTATGCCTTCTTCGTATATCCCTCGAGCCCCTTTTCCTCAGGCCTTAGAAAACTGACCAATTTTTGCAAGCAGAGGGCGCGCATGCACAAGATGCTTGACATTTTTAAGCAGGTTCACATCAACACCCCCTGCTTAACACCATCCAGCAAGTGCCTGTTTATACAAAGTTTCTTAAAGAACTTTACACACAAAAGAGGAAATCGAGGTCGTTGCCCAAGACGATCTTCCTGACCAAGAAGGTGAGCTTCGTATTTCGGCACCAAGCCTTACCTAAGCTCAAAGATCCTGCGGCACCGATCATCTCGCATGTCATAAGAAACATGACTATCGAGTGTGTATTGCTCGATCTTGGGGCAAGTGTGAATATCTTGTCAGGTTTCTTTTATGACACCTTTGGGATTGAGGATTTAAAGCCCACGACTACTGTCTTGTAGTTGGTTGACAGGTCTACCAAGCGTCTATGAAGAATCTTGAAAGACGTGTTAGTCAAGGTCAATGACTTTTATTTTCCTATTGATTTTCTTGTTCTGGACATAGAGGGCACTGATGTCGCTCGCCAAACCCTCATCATTCTGGGCATACCATTCTTGGCTCTGTTCACGCTCATATTGATTATCGTACTGGGGAGATGGATGTTTCGTTTGTCAACAAGCATTTACGCTTAAACATTTTTTATGTTGCCACGAGTGCGACAGGAAATGACGACTGCTTCTATGTGACAGACGTCAAAGAGAAGCAATCTGATTCGTTGTTGGACACTTGCATAGGTAGATATTCGGTTTATGGCTCACCATCATGTGAGAATAGTCTTCACGTGAAGACTAAGCTCGTTCTTAGCAGGCAAGAGAGCCATCTTAGGGTACATAGGGGTAGTGTTGAAGGAAACATAGTGGGCAGGGTCATAGATGAAACCATTTTCCTCAAACCTCTCATTTGATCATGACTTTATGTTCATTGATCTCATAGACGATGAAGGATCACCAGAGATCTGTCTAGCTGAGGACGTAAAACTTAGTGCTTTATGGGAGGCAACCCATATTTGTGATATACTATTAATAGTCTTAGTAGTTTGTCTATTTTTAGGTAGTTTTCTTTTTTCATGAGTTAGATGTCATATTATGTATGCATTGTATTTTTGATATATTTTTATAAGTTGCATAACAGGTAGATGGGTGGAACTTATGCAGAGCCATTCACATGCCATATCATGTAAGGTTCCACGACGTGGATTAGGTGACTTCTACTACTTCTCAACCATTTATTTTTTCTCATGTGCATTCATATAGTTTCATGCAAGCATGGGGGAGTGTCACTGAGGACAATGTCATTCAAGCATGGGTGATGGTGTAGTTTGCATACCCAAAAAAATTTTGTCTTTGTACTTGCACTTTTGATGATAACTCATAAAAATTAGGCTTTTAAGAAATGAGTTTGATCTTATATAAATTCTTTACATAATTTAATATTTTTTAAAGATTTTTTAAGCCCCATGAAATAGTTTTCTGACACTAATCTAGAAAACCGTGATTGTTTATGTAGATTTCAAAGAAATGATGATAAATGCATATTAGAGTGTATTTTGAACTACAAGTATGAATATGCATAGTTTTATTTTTGAAAACTAAGCAAATGAACAACATTGAAAAGAAGAGCTCAAAAAGTAAAAAATGGTAAAACATACCTCCCAAATACTTTGATTCGAGAGACTGGGTTGCAATCGTGCAACAACAATGACTTTCAAAACCTGCTTATCAAGACCACACATTTGGAAACACAGATTCGCTTTAGGAATCTTTTTTTGAAAACAAAAATGCATAAGTGTGACTCATGTCATTTTAAAACAAAGAAGCGATACATGATACACTCCAGACTGTACTTATGCAAATGTAAGTCAACAAGAAAATATGAGCTTGTGCATAAAGCAGTGTGACGATAAGGTGCAAGCAGATCCTTAAAGGGCGAAAATACGCATTGGGTGCAGAAATGCGTAAGCAGTGCACAAGGTACGAAATTGTACCTTGGCCAAATAGACAACAGGAATTGAAAGCGTAAGCAAAGCTCGAGGTAAGAAATCGTACATCAGCTTAAATAAATGCATAAAGCAATGCACGAGGTATGAAACCGTACCTTGGCTAAAAAAGGCGTAAGCAGGTAAATACAGAAGAACAAATAGCTTGTGCACTAAAGCGCAATGGCGAAAGCAAATGACAGTAAGTGATGCTTGATTCGCGAAACTACATATCAAGCTAAATAGATACATAAAGCAAATAAGCATGTGCACTAAAGCGCGGTGACGAAAGTAAATAACAAGAAACATTGTTTGATACGTGAAACCGTGTATCAAACTAAATAAATTACGTAAGCAAATAGACACAGAAAGTAAATAGCATATGCACTGCAGTGCAATGGCCAAAAGTAAATGACAAAAAGTAAAAGGACAAGGATCACAAAACTGCATCCTTGAGTTAAAAAGCGTATAAATATATATATATATATATATATATATATATATATTTATTTATTTTAATTCACTTTTTAAATGATTTAACTTAGTTCAGCTCGTCCAAAGTTCATTGCACAACTTTCCCCTACATTGGAGAGTCTCGGGGTTGCGCTTGCCTTCGTGTGTACGTAACGAAGGGCTCGAGCCACGGAGCATGAGCGAAATCTATCGTGTGAGTTGCAAAAGGCAAAAAAAGTGATTACTCTAAAATAGAAAGACACGTCGACCCGCGTTAGGGGTCGATCCAAAGAATAGAATGAAGGGGAGGCAGAGGTGCAACCCTTGCCTATCAGCCCATCATGAAAAATGAGAAAGGAAAGGGCGCCTGCCTGCCTGAAAAAAAAAGGAAGTGGCAGGGGGTATTGCTCCCTGCCAGCAGATCAGAAAGAAAAGAGAAAGGAAGGGGAGGTTGTGCCCCTTCTCGCATCAAGTGGTCAACAAGGAAGGGGCGCAACCCCTTCCCTAATGGCTAAATGCAGAGGGAGTAGGGAGGGGCTCGGCCCCTTCCCTGCATACAACGAAGGCAGAGAGGGTCGAGCCCTCCCTTGCATGTGTACAGAAGAAGAGAAAGAAGAAGAAGAAGAGAGAGAGAGAGAGGGAGAGAAGTCGTTACCTGCCAGGTCGTCGAACGACGAGGTCGGCTGCCGAAAAATGATGAGCGAGCGAGGGAGAGAAACTAAGAGAGAAGATGGTGGGTGAGGCGAGAGAGAGGAACCGAGAGGAAGCTATGGGAGAGAGAGGTGTCGGTCGGTGCTCACTGGAGGCTTGCCGGCCGAAAAAAGGTGAGAGCGGGGGGGGGGGGAGTTGGTAGAGCGAGGTGAGAGAGAAGGGTGGCGAGAGGGTTGCGGGAGGAAAAGGGCATGCCCTTGTGTCTTAAATAGGCATGGGGGGCGGTATCCCTACTTGGATTCAACCCAGTTTTTTTTTAGTGGATTTTACAGATAGAATCATTGTAGACCACTATATCGTCCAAGTACACAATGACAAACTTATTAAAGTGTGAGTAGAAAATTTTGTTTATCAGGGTTGAGAAGGTAGATGGCATGTTCATCAAGCTAAATGGCATAACAAGGAATTTGAACACCCCATATTGCGTTATACAGGTAGTTTTTGGTTCATCCCCTTCAACAACTCTGACTTGCCAATAACCTGATCTCAGGTCCAACTCAGAGAAGACCTTTGCCTTTTTTAGCTAATCAAACAAGTCCATGATCAAAGAAAGCAGATACTTGTTCTTCACAGTCATTTTATTCAGTGCCTTGTAGTCGACGCACAGACCCTTCGACCCATTGTGCTTTGCTTGAAACAGCATGGGCGCTCTAAATGGAGCTTTGGATGGTTGGATGATTTCTGCTTCGAGCATGTCATCCAATTGCTTGAGTAATTTCTGCAGCTCAGGAATTTCTATACTCTAGGAAGCTATTGCAGGTGGTCATACACATGGCACTAACTCAATATGGTGGTCTACCTCACCCCTCATAGATAGTTTTTTCGGCAATTCGACAAGCATAACATCACCAAACTCCTTCAATACGGGCACTAAGGCCCTTGGGACATCAACGACTTCTCTCACTTCATCTGTGGCATAAATTGTAACGAGAAAAGTCTCATCACCACTTTTCATGCCTCTCTTCAATTGGAGCGCAGACACTAAGCGCTTGCAAGGCTTCACCGGTATCGCAGTAACCATGAAGAACTAATTCTCACCCTCAAAGCTGACAGCATTAAGGTGAGGCATCAACACTACCTTATTGCTTCTCAACAATTCCATCCCGAGGATGACTTTGAAATCATCCATAGGTGCGACTGATAACGTGGTCCTTCCTGACTAGTTATGGATCCACACTAACACATCACGAACAACCTCGTAGATGACCCTTGCTTCAGAGTTAACCGCTTTCATGTGGCTCTCCCTTTTTTTCTACTACAATCCCAATCGTTATGCCTCTTCACCCGAAATGAAATTATGTGTAGAACCTGTGTCTATCAATGCCTTGGTGAGTCTTCCGTTGAGTAGAAGTTTCAAGTACATCAGTTTTTTGCATACAATCGGTTTTGCAGTAGCTGTCACCTTCACTGCATTCATCATCTGCATTGTCCCAACAGTTGGTGCCTTTGCAGGTTGATGAACTTTCTCTGTAACGCCCCAAAAATTTAACCCAAATTTAAGAGGATTTTTTTTTTTAACAGCAGAAACAAGTAATAGTATGGGGTTAAACATTTTGGAACATTACCATGGAGATAAAACCCAAAACATTCGTTTTATTTCAATATCAATGAAAATTAACATTAGAGTTTTAAATGATATGAACAGTTAAAAATTACAATAAACCCAAGCGATCCCTGAAACAATAAATCCAAAAATCTTGATCTGATGCCTCATCCTGCAGCCACACATAAACCATATTCTTTACCTGAAAAATAGTAAATTGATTGGAATTAGACTACCACGTCTAAGTAGGAAAACTGTAATTTTTCTTGCAGGTATATCAGGTGTCAAGTATATGATGTGAGTGCCAAGTGTGAATCTTTAGCATATACCAAAGCATGTAAAGCAGACTATGCAATAGCAATAACAGACATACATCTAAGTAAGTAAGCAGGTTATACAACAGCTATAATTAAGCAAGTAAAGCTTTTATGCAACAACAATAACAGTAACATGCACAACTTTCAGGTAATGGTCACAATATGAATTCAATTACTTCATATCCACACATTTCAGGATTTGCATTTCATCAGAATTACTTCATATCCACACATTTCAGGATTTGCATTTCATCACACGCTCAGAACATAAAGCATGCTAGAAAGAATATGAAATTGTCTCTTTAGTAACTCCACTCACTGTGATACCTAGTTATTCTAATTGTTTATCTTTTCTTATCTCGTGGGTACACACGGGCCAAGGCAACCATCACAGAAGAGAATGTTCGGGGGTATATTATTCAAAGTTGTTTTATTAACCCAAACATTCTAACTGAGACTGAAAATCCTAAGGGAGTGGTCAGTGACCGAGAGAACCTCCCAAAGGCCAAAACAAAAAACATGATGCATTCCTAACTTCTGCAGAAGAACAAAAAGCTACCACCTAGGACATATTGGTAGTCTGGGTCCCCCCAACTCCGAGGACTGGGGACTAACGAGTCACTTTAGCTCAAAACAGATAAACACGTCCCCGGAGTTTTGTACCACCTACCCTCTCCAAGGTAAGCCCGAATCTGAGTGGGTTAATCTTTTCATTTAATTTATTTCCTGAAGTACAAAGCATTTCCCCAACTTCCTTCTACTACCACAGCTGTAGAATTCCCAACCTTAGTCATTTTATCAAGGTGTATAGAACAGTCCCAATGCTTTGTCATATTGATTGCATAACCCACTCAAAGTGCTTCGGTGCCTTTAAACCAGTCAAGCACGAATGCCCTGGTACCTTTAAACCAGTCGGGCAATAATATTATATTTTCATTTTCATGTGGATTCACATCATAACTTCGATGGTCTATGCATGACCCTTAACACACTGGCTTGACATTTATATGTCCACAACAAACCGACCCATAGGTTCGGTTATCAGATCATCATTCATCATCATTATTATTATTTATTTATTCTTCAATAGCAAATTGTCACAACGTACCATTAGGTTTTGACGTGTAACATCCCAACACAGGGTGGCATGTATTAAAAGCTCCCCAAACAAACAAAGACACTGTTGGTGTCCTTTATTGAGCATGCAGTGTAATCCTAGAGATTTGGTAATACAACTAGATACTCTTCTCTAAACACATTCTCATTTGAACATTCCATAAGATATACAGCTTAGTTGGCATTTGATACTTTCAGCAAATATGTAGTGTTAGGCAATAGTACTTCAGAAAGATATACAACTTAACATGCATAAGAACATTGGAGAATAAACATCTTAATGGTCATTTGAACCTTTTAGATGATATACACTTAATATGCATTTGAACATACTAAATTAGCATTTGAACATACTAAATTATGCAGCTTAATTTGAACAATAAAGATTTTGTCACTTAATATGCAATTGAACAAACTTATCATCAACTAAGTACACACATAAGGTATGGCTTAATATACAATCGAACACCAACCTTATATGTGATTAAATCTCCGGATTTGAAAATCACATAATTCCTCATGGTGACCACAAGGATTGATTTTACTGAAAACGTACTTGTACCAGTCGTGGCTTTACCAATAAGATCCATTTTAATATATATATATATATGTCCTATGACAACCACAAAATACAATACTATGCATTTAAACCAATATTTCCACGTGTGTAATGTTCTTATAATCTGATCAGAGATTTACCTATTTATCAATGCGGAGTACTTTTTGCATTTTCTCTATAGAAGCAGAGTATTGTATTTAAAGTATGTATTATACTGTGTATTCATAATATAGGTGCAACCCATGACCCTTTGGGGAAGGCCACTGCATCTTGCCATATACCAGCACCAACACCTATATGATGCAGATACTTGTTGCATCATCTCTATTACCGTACTGACTCTCTGTATTCACACGAACGCCAGCTTTGAACACTTTCCATGTGGAGAGGTAGCTTGACCACAATCTAGGTACCCAAATTTATTTGGCAAGATTTTGTGAAACAATATACCCAATTATAGGTCATGCATGTCTATTAAACCAACAGTCCACAGAATCAAAAGACATCCTCTAGGTTGAGTTGTCGCTTAATGGAATGGAAAAGTATGCAAAGTACCCAACATAACATAGTAACACCGTTACAACATAGCCTTGAGCACTTAGAAGGTGTAACCGGAATCGAGATCCTATATGCAAATCATTTATGCAAATATCTTTCCATGACAAACAGTAACCTGTCGGACAGAGGTATACGACCTGCAATTTCAGGATATATAAGAATATATATATATATATATATATATATATATATATATATATATATATATATATATATATATATATATATATATATATATATATATATATATATATATATATATATATATATATATATATATATTCCATTAACATGCATGATTAATAGTATTGAATACACAGAACCGGAGTCATGAATAATATTAGACAAACGTAACACTCAATCATATGCACCAGACTTACATCATGGGACTTATTCATACTCGGGGACCTATATAATACTGTTTTCAGAAACATCCTGGTTCATAAACAGGATGTATACCAGGAATGCAGAGGAAATCCTATCATTCCAAACCAAAACCTTCATTCACAACACTAGGCATATAAAGTACCAAAAAAAATGACACAACAGGGATTTCCCCTAAGATCCATACTTACTGAAAAGTAAATTTGGGTAGAGCATGCTTACAGAACCAATCACACAACTTACGTTATGCAGAAAATAGCAATTTGAGAAATTAAAACTTTTAAGAGAGACGTATATACAGACTCGGTCACGTCGATTGGTTGTGCAACAACCCATTCCATTATTTGCAACATAATATACTACAGAATCATTTACCCCCCCCCCCCCTTTTTTTATAGCCGTTAATGAAACCCTATAGCAGGAATCGAAAACCCCTTCCCCCCCCCCCCCCCCCCCCCCTTTCAGAAAAGGGGAAACCCACCCTTAATAGCAAATCTGAAAACTGAGCAAAAGGAGGAACTCGATTTGGGGTTTTTCGCGGTAATCTAAATCCCCAACTTGATGGATTTGGGGGTCCGGCCAACCCACATAGCATGCATGACCCCATATTATACTAGAAAGAAAAATACAGTACCCTACCTCTTTTTGAAGCCTTTCTCCCTTTTCGTCGACTTTCCTATCATTGTGCTATCGATCAGCCATGACTCCGCAGAGTATCTTCCTTGAATCGTGAAAGAGAGAGATGACGAGAGTACATGATTGAAGGGGAAATGGCAGCGATGCTGCTGGCGGCTGGAAAGGAAACGGGAGGGAAAGCGAGGGTGTTGGTTGAGGCCATTGGTGAGCGAGAGGGCAGAGAGTGCAGGGGTGAAGGCCTCCCCTCACCCTTGCGTGATTTTAAGGGTGCAGGAGGGCGTTGATCATAAAACTCCAGCAGAAAGAGGAAGAGGGAGAGCGACGCAGGGGGAAGTTTTAAAAGAAACCCCTGGCCATGCGAGTTTTAACCCTAATGGGTTGGCAGATCCGGGTCAGATCCGGATCTGACCCGGGTCCAAATGTGTGTGTGTGTGTGTTTTTCTTTACTTAATGCACCAGTGGGGTGCGGGCTCAGTTTGATTGGGTCCGCAATCCACGAACCCCATGCATTTGGGCCCATACGGGTCCAACCGCAGATCTAGATGTATATATATTATTACTATGTTTTTATTATTATTATCATTTATTCTATATTGTATATAGAGAGATCTATATTAACACTCCCAATTTGGGTATGGTTTTGGTTTGGCCACACTCATGACCCTCAACCCAAATCTTTTAATGAAACCACCTAGTTGGGCAATTTGGATCCGTCTGAGGATTCAATATATTACATGCTTTAAAATACTATATTCTTAATACAATTGGTTTATTTTTCGATACGATCTTGTGGGTCTTTCATAGGTTAATATAGATCCATTTACGTTATCCAAAAATTAACATAATTTAATATGGATCCAAGATCCATTGTGCTTCGTCAATCCTTTTAATAAATTCGGATCCAGAAATCCGAAGTTTTGATCATACTCTGATTTAGAACTAGGGATCCAAATGAATTATTATGGATCCAGCTAAATGTACGTTGATCTTTATGGTTTCAATACAAGGATCCAGATTAATATTGAAATTTTGATATTGAAGATCTAAATGCAATATTGTGGATCCGAACATCGCCTTAAGCTATACCAATTCCCACTAAAGTGTTGTAGAAATTTTGTCATTAAAATCCGATTTACTTCAAGGATCCAAATAGGTTATCCAAGATCCAATTACGAATAAATAATTAAAACAATAAAATATTCGTGTATCACCTTAATGACTTAAAAATCTAAATTTATTTATCTGATAAAAATCATGGGTATTACATTCTCACCCTGAATAACATTCGTAGCTCAAAGTGACAATAGTTGACGCCTTGAAAGTTATTTTTTTTCTGATGGTTATTATTTTGGCCATCATGCCGACCCTGATTCTGTTGGTTCTCATGGCCAGCATTCTGCACATGATCATTCCTTCGATTGTCCCTTCGATTGTTACTGTTATTTTCATGTTGTCTGCCTTGAAATGTCGTATTTTTTATATCAAGCTCGACAAGCTTTTCTGCAACAATAAGCGCTTCAGCTAGGGTTGGAGGATCATGCTGAATGAGTTCTGTGGTAGCCCATCCTTGCAACCCGTTACTGAAATAAAACAACCAATCTTCATCATCCATCATTTCAACGTCCAATATTATTGAAGAGAATGCCTTGACATAGTCATGAACTGACCATGTCTGCTTTAATGCCAACAACCTTTTGCAGGCCATTTTTTCTTGGTTTTTAAGCAAAAAGTAGTCGCGTAATTTCCTCATGAGGTCCTTTCAAGTGACTACGACTACCAGCCCACGTCGAACATCACTTAAGCGACGTCTCTACCAAAGATTCGCTTCATCCAAAAAGTATATTATTGCGATGCGCAACCTATCTGTGTCTTCCTCTATTCTAGCAGCTTCAAGAAACTGATCCATTTCGTAAATAAAGTTCTCGAGATCCCTTAAGTTTTGAGTGCTCTTATACTTTGTGAGCTCAGTAGCTTGAAACGCGACCTATCTACATGTGCCACAGTGCCACCAGCTTGGACAGTCCTCAATTGCTGCTCCAACTTGTCATTCTTTCGTCGGACAATATCCAATTCAGCAACCACGATGTTGAACCGACCCACCAAATCATCTAACTTGGTGGCAAGGTCATCCAGCGAATCTCCAAATCTAGTGGCAAGACTTTTACAGAGTCTTTCACCCCCTCTACCATCGTCTTGATCTCCCTATTGAGATTCGTAAAAGTAGCACAAGTTCCATTGACCAACTTCTTCATATTTGGTCATTGTCCCAGTCAGCTCGGCAACATCACGCGAGATGGCTGATACACGATCATCGGTCATGAAGTCTTCTTAAGGATGAACCATATTGCCTGAAGGAGTCATGGCATTTCTCTTCGGTGTTATTGTCAATCTCAATGTCGACAAGGCTCTGGTACCAACTTGTCATGGGCTTAGAAGCGACGACCCCCCCGCGATGTAGCTTCAGATAATCACAAATACTGAAAGCAAACTTTTTAAGCGCACAAGCAACTCACAACACATGCAAGAGAAAAAACAAGAGTATGCACATGCACAAACACAAAGTGAGCAAGGAGGCAAGGAGGCAAGGATGCATAAAGCTTCTTTTATAACAACTTGTAAGCATATTACATAAAGAGGGAGAGAGAGATGCCCAATACACGGGGTTCTTAAGCCGTAAGGCCTTTTGGGACACTCAAGAGTGCCGAAGAAGGATATACATCATAAACAAAAAGGTGCCTTTCAATGTTCGATGCATGGTGGCCATTGTTCATATTAGCTAATGCTCATACAGTAGGTGAATTTATCCGGCAATGGTCTCCTTTTTTGCAGGAAAATTTGCAGTTGTATTCAATTTCCTTCAATTTTGAGAACAATATCCTCTTGGACTCTTCCGTGTTGATGTATTATTCTAGAACATTTGCTGGCAGCAAAATGGAAGAAATGGTGCAATAGAAAACTGAAAGGATAAAGTGCTGAACTGATACATAAAAGGACTACAGAGGTCCTTCATTGTCGTGCAAGGACACACAAATACCCACAGAGATTCCAAACAAGAGAATGATGAGCCCTATCATCTTTATCAGGAGAGCTTCATTCCCAAAAGTAAGGCTCAGAAACTGTGCTTTTGATACCAGTCCAGTCTCAGCGGTGCAGATCGCCATGAAGAAGATTGTTAGCCCTGAATAAACGTGCCAAGGAAGAAGCTTGGTCCTTGTCAAAATTGCAGCACCAGGAAACCAGAAGGTCGCGAAACCGATCAACCACTGCAACCGAGAGCCGGAATCAGTTGCATAACTATTGGTAGTGATTTACGATCGCATACATGCCATTGGTATGGAAATTGAAGGCAGCAGCAGTTGAACTGCTAACTTGGAGTATGGGTAACATACCTGCAGGCCAAAGAGGCAAATGGTGGCCATGCCTAGCCATGAATGCAAACTGTACATGTTAGGGACGTCAGATTCTCCATGGAATTTGAATGCCGCAATAACACCGATCATGCCCATCAGGCCAGCAATTAGGTGCAATGCTAAATGAGTAAGCTTTTGTTTGTGCTTCTCTACTCTTAGCGTTTTGTATGCCATCATTGCTGTTCAAAGAGGTACCAACATCACTACAGAACATGTACGCGCACACACATATACATATATGTCTGTGTGTGAGAGAGAGATTTACCTTCACCAACAAACAGAATGAACCCGATGAACATCAGAACTGGGTGCACCTGATAAACCACAGAAACCCATGGTGAGCATTTTGCATAGAAAACAGAATCCTTATAATCTTTATGCAACTTGAGCGGTAAAATATGCTAAATAAGTCTTTATTAAGGCAATAAATTGACAAGCTTGGAGTTCATGTGGATAGCGGAATACGGCCAAATCTGTGAGCTTGTGCATACATCTAGGCTCTGTTTGGGAGCCAGAGATGGTATTTAATGAGGGTATAATTAATACCACCTACCCCAACAAGTGTTTGGAAACCCGTCTGTTTTGGGAGATGAGAATGGTGTTGATAGTGGAGATGGGTCATTTTCCTCATCTCTCATTTTCATCTCCACTCCCATCACCCCTCTCATCTCCTCTCTAACACCGGCTCCCAATCAGAGCCCGAGTAGAGAAACCTGACCAAATTCATAAAAGCTGGTCATAATCCACATAAACCCCTAACTTGCTCCAAGTTTTTGCAATTAGGAAGCTTACATTGAAGATGTGGTCCACATCTGATGAGTTTATGTTAACACCCCCGCGATAGTGCAAATTCCAAACAAGCATGAGGATTGCTGCTATAACACCAAACGAATGTGCCGCATTCGCAACTGGTTCGACTTGGAGTCCAAGGCTGGATCTTTCCTTTGGAGGCATAGCTTTGAACTGAGGGTGACAAAAAATGGTGAATGGTAATATGAAAGTAATGGGAGCAGCAGCAGGGGTCGTAGGCCATCAAATTTATGCACAGTCCCCTGTGATTTTGAATTTCTTTAATAGGTGTTGCTTAAGAGTGTGAACTAGGAATATCTGCCTTTTCTTTCTTTGCAGAATTGGCATCAGGTCAAGTGATGTTGGTTGATGAGTTGCTGAGACTCTTTTGACTGTGTCCCAAGCCTGGCGTTGTTAGGGAGAATAGAATCATTCAAGTTGACTTGATTAGAAAGGAAGAAGTAATGGACAGGGTGACCAGGCTGGGCCAGTGCAAGAATCTGAGTTCTCCATAAGCAAGTTTCCTGGCCTTCTTATTATTGTGAATTGGAAACTAAAGGATCTAGCTGGGGACTGGTAGCATGATGCAGCAGCAACCCTTCTGCTTTTTTATTAAAAAAAATGAAAAGATCCGCTTTTAATTAAAAATGAGAAAATCTGTCACATTGCATATCTAACT
The DNA here is from genome assembly GCF_984573655.1 of Nuphar pumila. NCBI lineage: Eukaryota > Viridiplantae > Streptophyta > Magnoliopsida > Nymphaeales > Nymphaeaceae > Nuphar > Nuphar pumila. The sequence continues at coordinate 138,814,579 of NC_143252.1, read as the reverse complement.
TGACCGCTACGTCACTGCTCTGGTGCCATGTTGAGTTTCTTAAGTGAATGAAAACAATACATTGTACCGCTATACGTAGCATGATCAGATAAATGAGCAAACTTAGAATTGGAGAGTCATGTCAGAGGATCTATATGTTATCCTAGCCGTCCAACTGATGCATGTGACAGATGGGATTAGTCCACATCCAGTTGAGAATGTGGACTAATCTTAGCTGTTGATTGGAAGATTAGGATTGAATTTAGGATCCATCATATGCCAAATGATGGCATCGGTTCTCTATTTTTTGTGGTCGTTTGCAATTCACCAAGTTAAGGGACGTGTACCCTTGTCAATTAAGAGTGAATTTCCTGTGAGCACTCAGGATGGATATGAGGTGATCATTGATAAATATCTAATTGTATGTGTCTCCCAAGCAGACCCCTTGTTTTTATAAAGCTGTTTATATATTGTTTTCCTTTTCTAATTCTGTTGTAGATAAATGGAGGTGGCCTGGAAGCCTTCAGTTGCAACTCAATGACTGCTTGATGTAGTGACTTATGCTCAGAAACAGCATATAATATTTTCTAGATGTAATGTACAATATGATTTTAATGGTTCAGTCAATTTAATGGCATGTTATGAGTGGACTAGTGATCTCTCTCTCTCTCTCTCATATGGCCGTTCACTGCTTTTGGTAATAGGAGGTTCTGAAGAACAGATTGTCATGCTCAAAGCGAAAATTGTCTCATGATCAGAGGCCATTTAAAAGCATTGAGATTCTGGCTCACTGTAAAAGTGTCCACCCGACAAAAAATACAAACAAATAAGGCCTCATGCTGCACTCAAGTTGCCACACCCAATTGGTGCACCCTCTGTTTTTCTGTGTAAGCATGAAAAAGAAAAGGAAACACTACTAAGTAAACCATTGAAGGGTTGAATGTTAATTGAGAATATACTGTAGGATTAAAATGGATCGGGAAGAGCCACTTACCGGATGTGGCCATAGATGATCCGAACAACACTTTGACGGAGGTGGGTGGTTGGCGTTATCCTCAGTCAATCGATGCCCTCAATGAGACCAAGCAAAAATGTCGAGAGGTGAGCAGAACCCTTGATCCCCAAAAATGGTGAGAAACCGCTAATACATAGGTAGTACTCATCACATCACTATGGGTCTTCTATTTATAGGGAGATCTGGAAAGAGGTCCTTAATGGATCTATAATGGGCATACATGGACAGTTATGAGGCTCTCCTATGTATGTCTCTTGATGTACCCATGTCAATATAGGTCACATCCAAGTTAGATCAAATCCGTTCCAAAATCTAACATTCTAATAATTGACTCATTGACATGAAAAAATACTTCATCGAAGTTCATTAATGTCATCTCGATTCAATTTTCATGTAGGTTTTCATGCTATCTTGTATCATAAGAATGAATCATATGAGTCATGAAGATAAACACCGCTACATGAGATGTTCTATTTTCATGTACTACAATATTATTCATTTTAAGTCTTCAGCATGTTAAGAATACCTTTATGAACAACAAGTTGGTCTCTAACCCATTGCATTAGTCTTTTTAATATTGTTATTATGTTATTCTCTCGTCACAATTGAGGGATACTTTATAATGAATCAACAATATACAAAATCATAAAGAATCAATTTAGTTTTATAAATGTGATCACATATAACCATAATGTATTATCATACATCAGAAGGAATCAAATAGACTAATCCTCATTATATGTTGAGTATAATCTCGGTGCTAACCCTTTAGTAAGAAGATTCACAATTATTTTCTTCACACTGATTGTATCAATAGACACTAAATGATTCTCTATTCTATATTTAACAACAAAGTAGAGAACAACTTTATTATCACAAAAGATCTTCAGTGGTCTCTTAATAGAGTCCACAATACCAAGACCCAAAATAAAATTTTTTATTCATATGGCTTGAGATGAAATCTCGTTTAAATCAATAATTTTTTATTCAATGGCTTTAAAAAGTTTCTTTGTGTTTTGTAATGAGAGATGACACCTTTAATATTTTTAGTCATTCATGATTACAAAAGCAACATGCTAAAAGTATTTAAGTGCTCTTACTTCTCGTAGACAACCTTCTGAGTGCTCTCACTTCTCATAGACAACCTTTTAATCGTCTGTGCTATTTTATGTAGGAGTGAGTTAATTGCTCTATATAAGATTTATATCGAAAAGGTAAACATGAGAACCTTTATTATTCACCTCTTCTAAGATAAGTATAATAGAGTCATTATTGTTCCACTTTGGCTAAAACAATAATACTCAAAGTTGTTTCGCCTCCTCAATTATCAAGAAATTGACTTCAATTGGTAAGATTAGTAGATCATGTAACAAGAGGCAATTCAGCATTGTACCTTTGGGTACGAACATACTTCATGGGCTGATGTATATACCTACCATTACACTATGTGTGAATTTAGAACACAATGACCTACCTTTGGGTAAAATCATTATTTCATAAAATCACATACAATCATAATAGCGAATATTGCTCTTGACACGGTCAAAAGAACCCTCAATCAACACCACTCAGGTCACTTTGAAGATTCTAAGAGTGAGTTGAACGAGATCTATTACAGTATGTATATGCAAGGCATGTCACAATACAAAAATGATACATACATTCATAATTTCATGCTTAAATAATCATGCATAACTCAAAATAACATAAAACATAACAAATATCATGCTAAAGTCACCAAAAAGTATGAGATTTATGAGAAAGATATACATTTATAAGTAATATATGGGATTGGACATGAAAACAACTTGAACAGGTCCTTAATGACCCTTAACTGGTCACTAAAGGTCCTAAACCGGTCATAAAAACTCTGAACTAGTCTAGGAATCCACTGAACCGGTCAGGAAGACCCCTGAACCAGTCTCAAAAAGCCCAAACCTATCTCAAAAACCATTAAATCGATCCTAAAATGCCCTGAACTGATTTCAAAAAGCTCAAAATCGATCTTAGGATGCATGAATTAGTTCTAGAATGCTTGAACCGGTTCCAGAAACTCAAGAATTGGTTTTCAGAATGGTTGAACTGGTCTCATAATGTCTGAAGCGGTTCTAAAAAGGGCCTAAACTGGTACAGCCAAGACTCGGTTCAGTTGAAAACCGGGTCCTGGGTTTGAAATCGGGTCCCATCAGGTCAAGCATAGACCCTGTCCACCCAGAACCCCCAACCAGTCTAGGTCCGGGACTGGGTTTGACAACGTCGAGCGCAAAACCCATCCACCTAGTCATGTCAATGGGTTCGGGTCTAGATCGAGTCCCGCTAGGTCGGGTGCAGACCCAATCTACTTGGTCATGTCAATGGGTTCGGGTCTGAATCAGGTCCCACAGGGTTCAGTGAAGACCCGATTCACCTGAAAAACTTATAATGGGTTTTTGAGCTCGGATCAGGTGCAAACCCGATCCACCCGAAAACCTTCTAATGTGTTTTCAGGCCCGAATTAGGTCCCCCCGAGACGGGCGTAGACCCGATCTACCCGAAACTAGGAAATGGTTTCGAGTTTAGATCGGGCCCCCACCCCGGTCGGGTTTTACTATAGATGCTACAGTAACTCCCGATCCTTCCCCCTCTTGATTTTTTTTTTTTGTTAAGGGTTCTGCTCCCAACTACTCCATCTGGCGGCCTGGCCATCGTCGCCTGTGGCCACCTTCGGCGGCCAACCCTAGGTATCATCGGCATCATCTAGCCTCTGGCATCCAGGGTCGTCCGCCAATAGCTGCGGCGATGGAAACACAAAGCGGGTGGGTTTTTTAAGGGTTCTGCCCCTCCCTCCATTTCCAATCAATAGCGGTAGCCATCGACGGTCAACCTCATCCGTCGACGATGACTGCCGGCCTCCGGTGGTCAGCTGCCATCGTTCCAGGCCATTCGCCCATGACAACACCCAGCCAGAGGGCCATTTTGGTCGACTATGGTTCTTTGCAACCACAATCACCATCAACCCCTGCAGTCATCGCCAGCGACCGCCATGGCAGCCATCGACGATGGCCGGCCTCAAGCGGCCAGCCGCCATCTCTGGTGGCAAGGCCAAACTCGGCCACCCAACGGTTGTAGAGTCAATATACGGTGGCAGAAGGGGCTCTTTTCAAAGGCTTCAAAAAACCCTGCTCCTACGACATTACTCATCGACAACGACCACCGCCAGCCTCTACGAGGCACATATAGCAATCTATTGCCGACCCGCAGGTGGTGTCTCACCGGCCAATGCCTCCCCCTTCACTGTCGACTTTCCAAAACTAAACCGGAGTCCGACGAGGGAGGGAGAATAGAAAACTTCGATGTTTTTTTTTATGAGCGTCACATAGACGTTGGCATACCCACACCTCATACATGCGCAGTTGATGTGTGATGTGGGCCCATAATCCAATGTTGACTTAAAATGAATTGAGAAGAGCCACTTATGGAATGCGATCATGGACGATCTGAACGACACTTCGATAGAGGTGGGTGTCAGTGTTCTTCTGATCCAATCGACACCCTCAATGAGCCCAAGCCAAAATGTCGAGAGGTGAGCAGAACCATCAAACCCCAAAAATAGTAAGAGACCAATAACATGTATGTAGCACTCATCACACTATTACGAGTCTCCTACTTATACAAAGATTTGGAAAGAGATCTATATTGAGAGACTCATAATAAGCATACATGGACAATTATAAAGCCTCGTAACTTTCTTGTAACCCCCAAAACATAAGAGCTTCTTCCATGTATATCCCTTGATGTGCCCATGTCAATATGAATCATATCAAGTTGAATCCTATTCACTCCAAAATCCAACATATACAATATATATGAACCATTTGTTAACATGTTGCATATGCTGGCAAGCACCATACCAATCAAGCATAGTCCTAGTTTGGTGTTTTTAGTATACGTGCCTTAAAAAAAATTTTGAAGTTGGCAGCCGACAATTTTAAACTTCACTCTATTTAACACACCAAAAGGACCAACTCATGACATTGATGGAACAAACTCACGACATTGTCAAACAGAGAAGGGAAAATAAAAAGGAATAAAAATATAACTTAGAAAAAAACAAAAGTAAATTGGCTTTAAGAAGCCAATTGCAAAACTGATTTTTTTCTTTCACATCAATTGGAGGCATCATGATCAAATTAACATGACAAAACAGTAACATGTCATGTTGACTTTGCACTATAAACTAAAAAGCTACTCAAAGTAGAATTGAAAGGCTCCTTGCTTCATTCAAATATGGCACATGACATGGTGTGTTCCCAAAAACATTACGTTCCTCTTAAACAAGTCAAAAGACACTATGGCCCCGTTTGGAAATTACTAGCTGGGATAGGAAGTGCCATTTGAGGAAGTGGGAACTGCCAAATCCTGGATTTGGTAGCTACCACCTTTTGGAGGTGGTAGCCGTGGATGTGTAAATACAAAGGTGAGAGAACCTCACGTCCCATCCCAAATGCATAAACACCCATCCCAGCTATCAGTTTCCAAACGACCACCACAAGGTAGTTTGACCAAGATTTTGCCAAATAAATTAAATCCTATCCCAGTTCCTAGTTTCTAAACAGGGTCAAAATTCATCCTTTATGAATTCCATTTGCATAAGAGTTACTTTGCCACTTTCCAGACATATTTGGAAATTACATATAATGGAGAAATAAATAAAAAATCATATTTGAAGTAATCTATACATCCATACTACCATCTAAATAACAAATAACCCATTTTCTTTCATATTGGCACAAAAAACACAAAATCTTGAGAGAGAGAAGAAGATTCTTCAGCTTAACCACAAAATCAGAATGTATTTGTATGCTGGGTCAGCAACCGATAGCAAACCCAAACATTTTCCATGTTCAACCATAGAAAAGTAACATCAACTATTCAAATTCCACTGAAATGTGTACATACTTGTAAACCTCCTCCGACGATTTTGTCGGATGGGATAACTTTTAAAAAAAATAAAAAATATAAAATATAAAATAAAAAAAGATGGTTCCCCATTTGGGGGAACCGCCTTCTCAGGTAACCCGTAGGGGGTGAGGTCATCCTCATCCTCCCTCACACTGCGTGAGGGCTACACGCAGCCCCTCTTCCAATGCCCACATCAAGAGCGAGAGAGAGAGAGAGAGCGATAGAGGGAGTGGTGAGAGAGAGAAAAAAAGTCTGCAACACTTACCAAATTTCGACACCGACGACGAGGTAAGGCTCCCTCCCTTCTTCTTCTTCATTTTATGCTTTTTTTTTTTTTACAAAGAGAGCCGGCAACCATGGCTGCCGGCAAGCTACATAAAAAAAAGAAAAAAAAAAGAAAACAGAGGATTACGAGAGAGAGAGAGAAGGTGGAGGGGGTCGATCGGCCGATGTCGGTGGCCGGCCCCTCTGCCACAAAGAAGGATAGAGAGGGTCGGCTCCGGCAGTCGACCCCTCTTTGTTTGAGAAGAAGGGGAAGATGAAAGGGGTGTTGCCCCTTCCGCCTTTTGCTTTTAGGGTTTAAAGCAGGGGACCAGCTCGGTCCGGGTGTGAACGAGACCGACTCGGGTTGGTCTGGGCATAACTCAGATCGAACCTGCCAATTTGGGTCACGCCTAGAATGAGCCAACAAAAAAAAAAAGAGAGGCCGATTCGGCTGGGAGCAGATCAGGTCATGCTGAACATGAGCGCTTTTGCTGATGTGGCCATCCGATTTGCATTTTAAAAAGCTCAAAAGTCAACAAAACCACGTGGCATTCATCCAAAATGCAAGCATACAACCACGATGTCTGCATGAGCAAAAACGCTCATGTTCAGCATGACCGGATCTGCCCCCATTCGGTTTGGGTGTGACCCAGACTGAACCACATGGTTTAAAAAAATAATAATAAAAAAAAATATTGGTCGAACTAGTTTAGATCAAACCGTTTTTGGTCGAATCGATTCTGGTTGAGTCGGTTCAAATTGAACCCGTTTGAACCAAACCAGTTTGGATCAAACTGAGTTAGACCAAACCAGTTCGGTCTGACAGGGTCTTAAATCCATTTTGATTTGATCTGGGCCAGACCAAATCTAGATCCAGTCTGATCTAGTCAATCTGGATAGATCCAAAAAGAACTGAATCCAAAGAGATATGGGTATGGATCTAGACTGAATGTTATGGATTCAGAACAAAACCGGATCTGGTTCAAATAAGCTCTAGATCAGTTCTAGATTCAGATTAGAATTGAGTCTGGATCCAGATAAGTAAAGGGGTCTGGATCCAGTTAGACAGTTTTGGATCTAGTTTAAAAATAAATCTGGATAAAGTTATGAGTCATTTTTGAAATTATTTTTGCCTTGTGCAATGCCCGTGCAACCTGCGTGTCATGCGCCCTGCTGCGTAGCGCAGGGTATTACTTCCCAGATCCTTCTCATCGTGCCATTTCGGGCACAGTGAATCTGAGTTCGGTTGATATTACTTCCTAGAAAGAAAGTGTATAGAGTTTACACAGAGAAAACATGGCTAATTTTTTTTTTTTCATTATCTTTCAATAACTCACTTTTTTTATATTTCCATCATTCGTAACAAAAAAAGGTAACAATTACATAAATGTTCAATGACAAGAAAATAAAAATTACCAAGTGTTTTGCCGAAGAAGTAGTTGATCAAGTCTTGTTTGTGTTAGTGTGCCTAGAACCTATTGTTGTAATTAAATAGGGGGGTGAGTCTATAACCCAGTAAGAAATAATTATAAGTAAATAAACATTTAAACTTACAATTGTAGTGAGCTCAAAGCCCCTAGTCTGAGTTTAGTTTTCGACACACCACACAAGTTTGTATGTTTTAATTATCCCTCATTCAATCTCTTAAACACTCTGTCACACCAAATTAATCCTAGGTCGGCTATACCGATCATAGTTGTCTATGAGCATAGCAACCCGCGTAGAACACCCAATTCTATATGTTGGCCAGACAATAAATCATACACTCTCAGTGATCTCTGGACCACCAGCACTACAAGAAAAATGCTAATTAGCGACAGTAATTTGCGACCATTTTTTTCTGTCGTAAATTTGTGACGAATTAGTGAGAGAAAACTATTTATCGCTAACATTCAAAATATTTGCAAAATTAGCGACGAAAATATCTCTGTCGCTACTTATCGATGGATTAGTGACAACATTTTTCCGTCGCCAAAACACTACAAAAAAATGCTAATTAGCGATGGATTTTTTTCATCGCTAATTAGCGACAGATTAGCGATGAAAAAATTCTCTCACTAATTATGTCGCTAATTTTCGATTTAAACTGTCCCGTCTAAGGCGCAAAATTTTCCCTCCTCCCGTTTGAAATTTTCCCTCCCTCTGTTTTTCCCTCCCCCCTCCGTTCGATTTAAACCATCCCCGTCTCCTTCTGCTCAGGCACCAACGACACCTCCATCCTTCGCATCGTCGTCCAGCCCGATGCCTCTTGCAAGTTCTCCCCCATCAACCCTGGCTACGCCGCCTGCCTTGATCGCATAAGGAAGGACCTCATCGTCGCCACCGTCACTTCGTCGCTCGTCGACTGCCTCATCATGGGGACCCTCGTCAACCTCCCCCTGGCCCTCGCACCCGGCATGGGCACCAACGCCTACTTCGCCTACACCGTCGTCGAGTTCCACGGCTCCGATAACATCCCCTATAAGAGCGCCCTGGCCGCCGTCTTCGTCGAGGGCCTGCTTTTCCTCCTCATCTCTGCTGTGGGCCTCCGTGCGAGGCTCGCCAAGCTCGTGCCCAGGCCTGTCCGCGTCTCCTCCTCTACAGGGATCGACCTCTTCAATGGCGTCGGTCCCCAGAGATCAACTTCCGTTCGCGTCCGCGTCCGCCGTGATCGGCTCATTGCAGAAGAGTGTCCCGTTGCCGGAACGCACCGGTTCTGTGCAAAAAAACTTGCTCCCTGCCAGAGAACGCGCCGGTAGAGAGTAATTTTTTTTTAAATTTAACAACGGATTAGCGTTGAATATTATCCATCAGTAATTTAAAATAGTGAAGGACTCGCGATGGATCATGTCTGTCGCTAATCCATCGCAAATTAGTGACGAAAGTAGCAGTAGATAAGTTTTGACACTACTTAGTGTCAAAAAAATTATGATAAAAAATTTCTGTCACTAATTCATTGTTAATCCGTCGCTAAACTATTTAGCAACGAATTAGCGTCGGATTAGTGACAGATTTAGGTTGTTGCTAATCCACAGGTTTCTTGTAGTGCAGGCACTACAACAAAACAAAAAAAGAGACCCCACTGATAGCTAGCTAGGAGGTCAGACTCAATCTCAATCTTGGTATGTTTAAGCTATATCATAACTATGATGGTTTTCAACTATCTATAGTGATTTAGAGTCCCCAACCACTGTGTGAGTGTAACCTTAAGTCATAGGCTAAGTTCAACATATAAACCCACATTCTCAAACTCGTATTTTACTCATTCTCTCACGAGTGATATCGTGAAATGATCACAATAGATCTCATTTTTTAATCACAGAATGTCATTAGGACTCACACTACAAGAAAAATGCTACTTAGTGACGAAAATTTGTGACAGATTTTTCTGTCGCCAGTTTGTGACGGATTAGCGAGCGAAAACTATTTGTCGCTAACGTTTGAAATATTTGCAAAATTAGCGATGAAAATATCTCTGTCGCTAATTAGCGACAACATTTTTTTGTCGCCAAAACACTACAAAAAATGCTAATTAGCGACGAAATTAGCGAGGGAATTTTTTCGTCCCTAATCCGTCGCTAATTAGCGACAAATTTAGGTCATCGCTAATCCACAGGTTTCTTGTAGTGTCACACTTATCTGATAATAAGAATGCAATGATGTAGGGTCTTTACATCGTTAAATCACCGATGACCCACTCTACATGGTGACTGCACTCTGACCACAAACCAGGTAGCCTTTACCACATGTTGCCACTTTCAAGATTTAAGGAGTTATGTATGTTAATCTCAAAATATCTATTCATACATTATGAATAATAAAAAAAAAGAATCAAGTCTAAACACAATTTCATCAGAATGCATGCCATTAGCAACTTATCATATAGATATGCTATTACAAAATAATTTTTTTAACATGCATGACATACAACAACTAACATGCATTTCACAATTAACATGTGTATGCAATCATCTCATAATATCATACATGGTCAATTTATGCATATCATGATCACACTTAAAAGCTATCATGTTAATTCATAACAATATGCAACGTAAAAATGTTAATTCACATCTAGAATTACTTATAATATCCCTTACCTTGAGTGTGAATATCGTGCTCTAGTCGCAATCGAGTTTCAAGATGCTCTAACAGTAAGATCTGATCATTACACAAAAATTGAGGTCTCATGAGTCAATTCAAAATAAATATTTTGATAATTTTATTAGAATATAAGAAGTTTTGTGTATTAATACAAATATAATTGTGTAATGATCAGATCCTACTGTTAGAGCATCTTGAGACTCGATTGCGACTAGAGCATGATATTCACACTCGAGGTAAGAGATATTATAAGTAATTTTAGATGCGAATAAACATTTTTATATTGCATGTTGTTGTTATGAATTAACATAATAACTTTTAAGTGTGATCATGATATGCATAAATTGACCATGTATGATATTATGAGATGATTGCATGCATATGTTAATTGTAAAATACATGTTAGTTGTTGTATGTCATGCATGTTAAAAGGATTATTTTGTGATATCATATCTATATGATAAACTACTAATGACATGCATTGTGATGAGATTGTTTTTAGACTTGAGTCTCATTTTTATTTTATTTATGTTGTATGAATAAATATTTTGATATTAGCATGCATAACCACTTAAATCCCGGAAGTGACGACCTGTGGTAATGCCTACCTGGATCGCAGTCAGAGTGCAACCACCAAGTACAGTGGGCCACCGGTGATTTAACGATGTAGAGACCCTACATCGTTGAGTGCTTATTATGAGATAAGTGTGAGTTTTAATGTCATCATGAGATTAAAGAATAAGCTCTGTCGTGATCATTTCACGATATTACTCATGAGAGAACAAGTGAAATACGAGTTTGAGAATATGGGTCTATGTGTTGAACTTAACATATGACTTATGGTTACACTCACACAGTGGTTGGAGACTCTAGACGATCATAGATGGTTAAGAACCATCATAATTAGGATGTAGCATAAACTATATCGATATTGATATTGAGCTTGACCTCCCGACTAGCTATTGGTGGAGTTTTCTTTTTTGTTTCATTGCAGTGCCTGGTGGTTCAGAGAATACTGAAAGTGTATGATTTATTGTCTGACCAACATGTAGAATTGAAATATTCTACGCGGGTTGTTACGCTCATAGACGGCTATGACCGGTCTAACCGACCTATGATTAGTTTGGTGTGACAGAGTGTTTAAGATATTGAACAAGAGGCAATTAAAATATACAAACTTGTGTGGTGTGTTAAAAACTAAACTCTGACTAGGGGCTTAAAGCTCACAATAATTGTAAGTTTATATGTTTATTTACTTATAATTATTTCTTACTCGGTTGTAGAGTCACCTCCCTATTTAATTACAATGGCATGTTTTAGGCACACTAGTACAAACAAGACTGATCAACTACTTTTTTGGCAGAGTACTTGGTAATTTTTACTTTATTATTATTGAACATTTATGTAATTATTATATTTGTTTGTTATGAATGATAAACAATATAAAAAAGTGAGTTATTGGAAGATAGTAAAAAAATAATTAAAAAAAAATTAACCATGTTTTCTCTGTGTGAACTTTGTATATTTTTTCTCTAAGAAGTAATACCAACCAAACTCGGACTCTCAAGGTTCCAGATCGGGGTATTACAATACTTAGAACAAAACCAAACAATAGCATTCTACAACCAAAATTGATGGGTGCACACCGAAATCACAAAAATTGTAGGAAAAAATTTGTTGAGTGCATCCAAAAATCACAAAAGTTAGAGAAAAAACATTTTCAAGGTTGTAGATGGCAAGTTGAAGTATTTCGAAGCTGTGAAGCAATTCATAGCACTAAATACATAATAGAAACCATGCTATAATGCATTAAATTCATCAGACATTTTGACTTCATCAAATGAGAAGGAATTTTTGGCAGGATCTAGTAGCATGCAAAGGGTTTTGGTGGGGCTACCAGAATCTCCGGTGGAGGTTGCGGAGGGGTTCTGAAAGCATCATGCAGACGGACTCCACCAGGGCGGCCAAAATCTCCATCGGTAAGTGATATCGAGCATGCAGAGTGAAGCAAAAAAAAAATGGCAGATGAGGACAAGTCACATTTGGCAAATGACCTGATCCAGCTCCCAAATCTGTAGAGATACAATACAGATCTGTATCCATACGAATCTGAAAATGATAAGAATGTGTAAATCTAAATCTGATTTGAATACTCTTGCTGATCTTACTTTAATGATCCGTATCCGAAGGCAATGTTATCAGAACCTGAATCAAGTTTGAAAACTATTTAGGGAATCCGCGGAACCAACTGGCCCATTTTTAAACAGTAAATGACAAAATATTAAAATAACATTAAAATTTAAAAAACAATTAAAATTCTTAAAAAATATTTAAAAATAAGCTTGGTTTCATTTGCTGTGAAATGGGTCCAGTTTGTATTGGGTACCCGACCCAAACCCAAATTTCTGGGTATGGGCATGGTCCAGTTTGTATTGTGCCCACATGAATAATATTCGGTCGACCAAAACCCGACCTGAGCAATATGCGGGCCAGGTTTAGGTCATGACCTTTGCCGGGTACCTGACCCAAATAGGATTTTTTGCTGCGTATCCGACCCGACTTGGATTTTTTGCCGAGTACCCCATCTGACTTAAGTATTTTTAATAAAAATAAATTTCCAAAATTATGCGGGTCTGGGTTCGAGATTCTATTTTTGTGACCCAACAAAACCAGAACCCGATTATTAGTTATATGGGTGAGTCCCGGATCAACACTGACCGGATCTGTTGACAATTTTTTTTAATTCAGAGAAACCACCCCAGGGTGCTCTGCCTGCTGTCCTGACAGCGTAAAACTCCAAGTTTGCATATCGGATTTTGGCTGATACCAGCCGAATGGGCTGTATCAGGCCGGTTTGCAAGATGGTGTCAGGGACTTGGACTCGAATCTGAGGTTCAACCCGACCCAATCCTCTTGCACCCCTACCGTAAGAGCCGTCGATCCAAATCTGAACATAAATCAGGGATACCATACTGATCTGAATCCGATACAAACCTCAAAACGATAAGAACTTGTAAACCCGAATCTGATCCAAATGCTCTTGCGAATCTTGCTTTAATGATATGTATTCGAAATAAAGTGTCTAATATGGGTCGAATCCAATTCTGACCTTGAATCCGATTCCCCGATCGCTTGGGCCCCCCTATTTGTGAAAGGAAGAAGAAGAAGAGGAAGGGAGTAGGAAGAGGCTAGGAGCACCGAGAGAGAGAGAGAGAGAGAGAGAGAGAGAGAGAGAGAGAGAGAGGATGGAGGAGGACGAGCACGAGGTGTATGGCGGGGACATCCCCGATATGGAGGGAGAGATGGAGGTTCACCACCACTCCTACGCCGACATGCCTCGCCCCGACGACGACGCTGCCGCGGCCAGTGTACTACCATCTCATCACCTCTCATTTTCATTCATTGTTTTTTCTTTTCCTTTTATCTTCATACCCCTTTATTCTTCTGGTTCGGCCAACGCCCAATTTTAGAGTTTTCTGTTTCTTTTTTCTCCCTTGTCTTTGTTTTGATCGATTTTTTTGGGAAAAAAGGAGCTGGACGCGATGAAGAAGAGGTTGAAGGAGATGGAGGAGGAAGCGGCGGCTCTCCGGGAGATGCAGGCGAAGGTCGAGAAGGAAATGGTGGCGGTTCATGGTTCGGCCTTCCGTTCGATCCCTTCTTCTTCTTCTTATCCATTATCACTTGTGTCCTAATCTTCGCTCTTCCCTTTTCTCTACTGATGTTGTTTATGGGATTGGAATTGGATCTCGTTACGGTTTTTGGATTTTTTGTTAAGTCTTGTCGTTTGCTTCGGTTTTTAAGACGGCATTGTTGTGGGTTGTTTGTTATTGTTGTTGACATGCGCGTATTTCTTTTTCCTTTTTTTTTGGATTTCCATTGGTTATCAGCGAAGAAACAGAATCAGGATTCGGTTTATTTTTTTTATACTGTTTTTTCTCTTTTTTGTTGTTCTCGATGAATTTTTTTACTAATTTCTACTGTTCTCCTTGGTTCTTATTTAGCACCATTGTGACCGTATTCAGTGATTCTTCAACGACTTGCTTGGGAGTCTTAGAGAGTTTTAGGCGAGAACTGTTCGGCTGGAGTCCCCACGCGAACCTTTTTATTCCATGATTCTGTATCTTGACGGAATGTTTTGCGACAACAATTTTCATATCGTGAGCGATGAGAAAATCTGGGAAGAGATTGAGGGTCTGCGGTTTATTTTGAAACAATAAAAAAGGTGGTGCTGTGACCGTTTTGTTGTCTTCATCACTTGGTGAGGAAAGCTTTAGTTTTGGTTTAGATGGTGGGTTCTGTTAATGTATCCCTAATGCGATCAATTTCGAACCTTCCACCTAACATCTGCAATATAGTCACGTTTCAGCATTGAACCTGCGTGTGAAGGGCTTCGTTCATGCTGTGGAGACGATGCTAACTGTTTGGATACGTGCTGATCTTATGTAGTTCACATGAATAATACTTTCTAGTTGGTTTTTCCGTGGTAGCATGATTCTGATACTTTTCAATTGGCCAACTCATGAAGATCCTGTTATTTGGTTTGAGTTTGCAGTTGAGTAGCAAAAAATTATATGGTAGTCTAAATGCATACTAAAAGATAGATTTTCTCCCCCTGTTCTTCTTTAATGTTGAGACTTACTCTTACCTCTGCATGTAAAAAGGATATATTTTACTACAAAGTACCTCTTTTGTTTAGATATCACTACTTTTATCATAGGAAAGTTGAGAGCACAGCAATTTGCATGCGTTGGTTTTTGGAATGACTCAAGTTGACATTGGGGCAAGATGCACAAGTAAAACAACTGAGAAACTTGGTTGAGCCGATGCATGAAGCAATTGGTTGTTTTGGACTTCCTGCTGTCTGTATGACGAGTTCATGTAAAATGTGCATGGCTTAATCCAGTGCTCCAAGTTGTATGATAGTGTGGGATAGCTAGTTGACCAACTTAGCTTTTCTTATTTGATTTTTCAAAGTTAACCAGGTCATCGACGTTGTGTTACTTGGTTCACTTTTTACTTAGTTAGAAGCATAGTCACAAATACTGGTATCGGCTATATCTCGGCGAGGCTATTTCTTGTGATATTATTGGTTTGGTGATAAATCTCAGAAAATATCGGGACTTAAAAAATAAAAAAATAACAGAAATAAGTAAGAAAATGTCATGTATAGACAAAGAAGTACATAGATAATAAAAGAAATAAGTAAAATAAGAAAAACATATATAAAATGTAAAAAATAAATAAAAAGTAAAACTAATTGATAATATCGCGATAATATCACATTATATATAAATTTCTGATATTTTGAAAATATCATGATATTTTACCTTTAATATCGTTTTTTCATCATATCGTGATAATATCACGATATTTTCAAAATATCGCCGATATCTATGACTATGGTTAGAAGCACCTCTATGTCTACTGTTCATTGTTTACTTAGTTAGAGACATCTTTACCTCTACATCTTGATCCAGGTTGTAAACAAGTTTGTCTTAGGACTATATATTTTACATAGAGTTTTTTTTCATACTCTTGTATTTGGCCCTGGATATGTGGCTACTTTTAACAACAACTCTTAACTTTTCTTAACGAGCTCAATTCAATAGGCAAATCTACAAAATTTCTGACGATGTGTTCTGTGATTGATTGCATTAATCATCAGTAGCCTTTTAAAAAAAACTAGCACCATATTGAATCAATGTGTTTGTGAAGGTTGAGGAGTTATCTTTTGTCAGTAAAGTGTAAATGTTTGGTCCATGATATTTTTACTTTCCTTATCTGCTTACCACATCTTAAGTCAATTGAATCTTCATATTGTTTTAGATCAATACTGTGTCCTTTTAACTCATTAGAATTCTTTTTCCTCTGGTTCTTTATTTTATCTAGTGCTTTTGCATCTTCCACAGGGGTATGGTTCAATGATGTAGTTACTCTCATCATTCAAATGACAATAGTTATTACCATTTACTGATTACCCAATAAAATTACAATGAAGCTGTTGAGATTGGCTCGATTGATTCTTGAAGGTTATGTCACATAGGTGCGGATGTGGGTGCAGGTGCGGCAATGCGTCACTTTAAAAAAACTTGGGTGCGGGGGTGCGGGAAGGGTATATATATATAATTTTTTTAACAGTTTTAAGTCAACACCACATGTATGTGTGTGCATTTATGTATTTATACATAATATAGATAAAACTGGACTTGGTTAGGGTTAACTAAATCTACTTTTGGACAGAAATAGACCTCAATGTGGTTGACTTCACCTGACACAAAGGAAGCCGTGTCCAAGTGTCGCACCTGCATGGGTGCAGGTGAGACACTGGTGCAGTGCCCTGTTAGAAGAGTCTGTGTTACATAGCTTGGTGGTATTGTTGTTAATCACCCAGTTTTCCTCTCTATTCAAATGAAGTTAGTTTTTCTTACCCTGAGGATGGGAGGGGGGATGTGAAACATGAATCTTCATTTTCAATCTATGCTTCTTGGCTGAATCGTTCTGTTGACTTACTGGGAAAATTAGTTCTTCCCACTTGGTGCTCTCTATGTTCTTGCCACTTACCGATAATTTATTTTCACTAATTTGTTCCGTTTGGTGCATTTGACTTTTGGAAGATATTTTACTGTTCCTTGTAACTAAAAGCACATCAATGCACTTCTACAGGCTCCTAGGTGACCTAGATGCTGTTCTTTTTCTTTGGAAAAACCTAGTGGCTGTGTTAATGCCTAGCCAGCCCTAGGTGTTAGGCGAGTGCCTTGGGGTTGGGGCTGGTAAACGAGCTGAATGAACTGCACATGAGGTCTTCAAGCTTCACTCATTTTTGTAGTGAGTTGAGCCAAGCTTGATTTCATGCCAACCTTGAGCTAAATGAGTTGAGTTTGATCTAGCTCATTCATAAAAAAATACATTGCTTCAAAGCTGGAATTATAATGGTATTTGAAATCTAAACCTACTGAACCAGCCTCAAGCTGACTGGTTTACAGAAATAATACATTGTTTCAACGCTGGAAGCAATAGGATTTGTACTCTAAACCTATTTCTTGCAAGCCAAAAAATTCAACTATTTATTTTATGCTATGTTATGTGACATACAATATATGGATTGGATAGTATATTTATTACTACTTAATGAGTCTATACAAGTTGAGCCGAGCCGAATATCTGTTTTCCATGTCCAGCTTGCCAAGCCTATTCTGCCAGTTTGAACGATCTCTTTATGAGCCGAGCATGAGCCAAACCATGAACAGCTTGTCTCATTTCCGAGCTCTACTTGGGGTAGACTTAAGAAAGAAAATTCTATGATTTTTTTGCTCATAGCATTAACGAAATTAGAATTGTGTTCTATTTTTATTTTAGTTTGTTTGTTTTAACATATTTTTCAATTTGATTTACAAGTTAGTGTATTTATTTTGTGCTTCTAGCTATGTCACAGGGATTCGGCTAACCAGGTGCCGCACCTGCTTTGACGCGGCGTGGGTGCGCGTGAGGGTGCGGCACCTAGTGCGGTCAACCCGATATTTAAAAAAAAAACCCATCGAGGGAGGCTCGTCTGAAGAAGAAGAAGAAGAAGAAGAAGAAGAAGGAGGAGGAGGAGGAGGAGGAGGAGGAGGAGGAGGAAGAAACCCTACCCTGCATGCTTATTTAAAGCACGCAGCTTATGTTTTATCGGGTTTGGATCCGGGTCGAATCCATTTTTTGCCACACCCCCACACCCATGTTTTTTTAAAGTGCCGCATCCCTGCACCCACACCCATGTGACATAGGCTTCTAGGTGATGAGTAGGTATCATCTAGGTATGCAGGAGCTACTGCCTCGAATTTTTTACTAGATAAAATGATGAAAGTTTATGTTTGATATTACATAAAGCTGTCTCATAATGATTGTCCATGCATATTTGTTTGCATTCGGAACTTCTGATGTTCTTGAATTTTTTGTAATTTGTTTAACATTCTTTCTTCGGGTGTTTTTTGTATCCAGACCCTGCAAGTGCTGCTGCAGCACAGGAGAACAAAGAGGAAGCTGATTCTCGTTCAGTGTTTGTTGGTAATGTAAGATTTCACTCCTTGCCTTATGTGATATTTTGTTTTATCTATATGTAAGCCATGGTTTTGCCATTTTCTTGTTTCACAATAGCATTATGTTGAAAATTTTTGAACTGATGCTAGTTTGTTATATTGCATTAGTGGCTTTGTTATGTGCTTCTATGTTTGATATGTTGTTATTTGTGTTCTCTTCATTTTTGGTAAGAATATCCTTGCCCTTTTTTGAGCAATTGCAAATGCCAGGTTCTCTTCCATTAAGATTTGAGAGTTTTGTTGTGTTTTATTATTTTAATCAAATTTTCTGGTTTGTTATATTTGTGCTTTTTCATTCCTCTTGCAGCAGAAAAACTTAAATCTTTGATTGTTATTGTTGAAAGTGCATAACAAGAAATGTGGTCTTTCATCCATAGCTGCAAATATTGCCTATATCTGGAAAATATTGTGATATTTACAAGAAAATGCCTCAGTGATATTAAAAGGAAAATATCATGATATTTTCAAAATATCAGTTATAACATAAAAACTGTGATATAATCATGATAATATTGTCATAATATCACAATATTTCATACAAAAATCCTATTTACATGTTTTAAGCAGTGGCATCTATATCGTCGATATTTTGAAAAGTATCCCTATAGTATGAGCAATATCAAGTCAGTCGATATTATCTGCAATTTATTGCTATATTTTTGGGAAAAATTCATTTTTAATATTTTAATTATACATTTTCTCTTTTTTCTTTTATATTTTAAAACTTTCTTCTTTATTTTTTTTTTCAAGAAAAATCATGCAAGACTATTATTTGCTTATCTTTTTTCTTATTATTTATATATTTTTTTCAATATTTTTAAACTCCCAATATTTTCCCGAGATTTTCCAACTTTTGAAAAGCTCTCCGAGGAATATGCTCACTGAGAAAATACCTTGAACTGTACAGGTGGCTATGGTTTTAAGTATATATTTTCCTTTTTTTTGTTTATTTTATTTTTTAAAATGTTTATAACTGTTTCTTTATGTTTCCATGAAAAATGCTGCTAGAACCTATTGTTTCTTATCATTTTTAGTTTTTCCTTACATTTTCAAGTTTTCTTAGAACATACACGATTTTTCTGAGATTTCCCCAAGAAAAACCACTTGTTGAAAAAGAAAGAAAGAAAACTCTGTAGAAAAACCTCACTGAGAAATTGCTGGGAATGACATTTGTGGCTATGGTTTCAGCTTATTTTTCAGAGGCATCTGATGAATGAAAATGGCTTTGAAGAGGTAAATATTTGCCTGCTATATTATTCTCCTAACATGGTTTGGAGTGGATCGATGGACAGCTCAGTACCTTCCTATGTGGATTGGCATTGCCTCCCAGACACAGCACCAACTGTGGTTGGTGGTTTTCAAACTGTTTAGGCATAATTCAGACAGGGCCTTAGAAAATCTATGTCGGGACTTATAGCATGTCAGTTGCTTCATTGCCATGTATCTAATATTAATGTAAGCAGTTATTTTGTGTGTGTGTGTGTTGCATGAATGCATGTGATTGTCTGTGTCACACTGTCATGTGATTGTCTGTGTCACACTGTCACGTGAGTGTGTCTCTGTGTGTGCGCGCGTGTTGAGTTTAAGTATGAGTGTGTGTGTGTGTGTTGCATGAATGCATTTGATTATGTGTCACGTGAGTGTGTCTGTGTGTTTGAGTGTGTGAGGGGGTACTGGGGGGGTATGTGTGCGTGTGCATGAGTTTGTGTGCACGTGTGTATGTGTGTGTGTGCATGTGTGCTTGCGTGTATGAGTCTCCCTTATGCAAATGATATCATATCTATGGACCTATCCTTTAAATTGTATTTGAAGGAGATGCCTGTATACTTAGTTTCATTGTAAAACTGATTCTCTTTGGAACCTGCACACTTTTCAGGTTTTGCAGCCATGGTCTGTATGTTTGAAATAATGCAGCAGGTCCATTCAATTTTGATATTCACTGATAATTGAGAGCTCACTTTTGTTACCGCTCGTTGAGGATGAAATAAAGGTGTCTTATTCATAGGTAGTATGAATGCAATAAAAAACTAGATCTAAGAGATATGGAGCCAAAAAAAAGAAAAGAAAAGAAAAGAAAATTGAAAAAAAAGCACATGAGAAGGTCCAAAAAAAAAGTAGAAAAACATGAAATTCTGAAATAAAATTATGTATGATGGAAAGAATTGACAAAATGTGAAGGCTAGAGAAGAAAAAACATAAGAAATTCCAAGAGGACTGGAGGAAAAAAACTGGAAGAGAGTTCAGCAAGTTGATGGGAAGTGAGAGTATTAGGCATGGAGAATGAATCTGTCTCTCTATGAAGCAGATAATTGGATTATGCATACGATAGCCACAAGCAGAGTCTTGTTATCTTTGATCAATTGCAGGCAGCAATTATCAAGATCCAGAGATCATCATCAAAGGTATAGTCACTGATTGACATATATCGGGGTCCTTGATCTCTTGCATTAATTTTTAGATCCTTCTTCTGATGGTATTTTATATATCCTACTGAGTGACATCTTTGTTGATGGCTTTCTAGAATATATTACATTCGTGTAATGGATGTGTAAATGTTGGATGCTATAACTTTCATAAATGCTACCTGTGATTTATATCACTTTGTTATCTGCCAAACAAAGATTTTTGTTCAGGATGTGTGAACAAATACAGCCTTGGAATGCATTGTTGTATAATATTTTTTGGGTATATCTTTTATGGGAAGATTAGAATTTTGTGATTCAAATCACCTAGTTTTTAATACCTGCACTAATACCTTACAACACCATTGAAATTATGATTTGGGTCACCTAGTTTTAATTTACCTGCAGGAATACCTTTAGCACATGATATGCAAGAAACTGCCCCATATGAAAGTTCCTTTTTTGCCTTTTGCTCCAAATCAACGATTCAACACCTAGAAACAATTATCAGTTTCTAAGAAGGACGTGCTCTGGTTTCTTTCACCCAATAACTCCCAACGAGAGTGATTATTTGCTGCCTTGTAGGGATTCCTGTTGGTGTCTCGAGTAGTCATGCTGGCCTTGTGAAAAAATCAGACAGCGTGTAATCTACCAAATCAACACCTAGAAAGAATTGTCAGTTTCTAAGAAGGATGTGTGCCCTGGTTTCTTTCACCCAACAACTCCTAACTAGGGTGATTATCTGCTGCCTTACTTGGTGGTGTTTCTGATCTTAGAAACTCTTGAGAATGTGAGACCTTTTCACAAAGAGCAGTCATGCTAGCCTTTGGGAAAATCAGACAAAGCCTGTAACCTATTGTAAGAAAATGAGAGCCTCCAAGGATGTTCACCAAATCACCGAAGTGGACACACAAAAGGGCCATAACAAAGTCCACCCAAAATACCAAAGTGAATACACAAGAAGCCACAAATAGGCTCACACAACCCACTAAAGAGGCCAACACAAGAGGCTAAAAACATTATATTTTATTGATATAAATCCATGCAAGAAGCATTACAAATGGGAGGGGTTTCACCCCTATATACACGCAAATAAGAGGAGCTCCAAAGAGAAGTTGGGAGGGGCCCAACGGCTAGAGCTGTTGGACCTCCCCAACAACTCTTTTGGTTGACTAGTCAACAAATGTTGACTAGTTCAAACCATGGTTTTAAAACTCGCCGAGTCAACTCGTTGACTCGGCTCAGCTCGGCCCTCCAGCGAGTCAACCCGGCAAGGCAAACTCGGTTTGCCAAGACTCGGCCTGACTCGGGCGAGTTCTGGGATGTTTGAAATTTGATTTTTGAGTTTCAAATTACAGTTTCGAAATATATAAGTACATATATTTTAACAAGGGTTACCCCCAGATTTTGTATAAAAAAGAAAATAAAAATCATTTAAAGATAAAAAATCATTTAAATCCATAGAATAAAATCGCCATGTTGTTGGAACTACTGTTCACCCGGTGCTATCAACTTATTCTAGCAAAATATTTTAAAGAAATGTTTCTCACTATATATGGATGGTCAAATGTGCCTATAGGAAGTCACATTTAGGTTTCATCATCCATTTGTTATGTGAACAAGCATTGTACAAATACAAATATTAGTACTCTTTTTATAGTTGTGCCATTAATATATTTCCTGCATAGTTCTCATACATGAGAAAATTGCTTATTTATGTTGATATTGGGCATTTTGTAAACTTTCAATATGCACATATATCCCTATTTTACATTTATGGATTTGTTAGAGAGGGAATTGAAACTTTTAAAACAAGCTAGCATATATGATTGGCCATTTTAGGAACCATAGGTAGTAGCAGACTGAACTCATGGTGACCACATCCTCTAATTCAAGTCATGAATTAGTCAAAGTGCTTGTATAGATATTAAATTCAAGCAAACCTCTATAGCTATTTGCAGTTTTATATTCTTACAGACATTTGGATGGACAGTAGTGATACTGTCTCTTGGAACGTTAATAAGTGGGAAAAATGTAGTGCCGTGTTGATTACAGTTATGGCAAAGAAATAGAAAACTAGAATTGCCTCCTTGCCTATTCCTTTGCTATTCAAAGTACATTTCCAGAATGTGGCTAAGAAATGGACTTAATGATTATCCACTCCATTGATATTCCATGATGTGCCTTATGTAGAGGTTATAAAATGAGTATCATTATATCAAGGCACATATTTGTCCATATCTTCTTTCTGCATGCCATATTAAGTCATTCTGTAAACCTTTATATGTTTAAATGACAATTTATATATTGTTTTTCTTTTAAAATCAAAAGTTAACAAAACCCGGTCCGAGTCACCGAGTTGACCCGCCTAGTCACGAGTCGAGTCCCAAGTCACGGGTTTTAAAACCTTGGTTCAAACTTAACCAAAAAGTAAAAAGTAAACTAACTATCCTAACCTATATATATATATATATATGTATTTACACTATGTATATCTATATTTTTAACACTTTCCCTCAAACTTATGGTTAGATAACCGAAAGTTTGTCTAAGAAAAAGTGAAATCTAAGAGCAGCGAGAGGTTTGGTGAAGAAATTCGCTAACTGATATTCAAAGGTAACATAGGGCAGATCGATAATGCCATGTAGATACTTTTCTCGTACATAGTGACAATCCATCTCAATATGCTTGGTCGTTCATAAAAGGTTCGGTTGCTGGCAATGTAGATGAAACTTTTGTTGTCACAACGCATTTGTGATGCTTCTTTAGTTTGGACTCGCACATTGGCCAACAATCTTTTTAGCCAAACCACTTTCTTAGTAGTTTTAGCCATGACTCAGTACTTTGCTTCACTTAAAGAGAGGGAGGGACTTTTTGCTGCTGCTTATACCGCCACGAGATCAATGATTCACTTAAAAACATACAAAAACCTATGGTTGAGTGTCAGTTATTGGGATTACCTTCCCAATCAACATCAATATAAGCAGTTAAATTTAATGATGAAGAAGCATGCGAGAAAACTCATAAAAAAAAAGAAGTTTTAATATATTTAATAATACAAAAAAGGCTCACATATGAACAAAAGTGGGATCATGCTGAAACTGGCTTGCTGTTTGAACATGTGTTATGTCAGGTTGCATAATTAAAAGATAAGAAAGTGTCCCGATAAGTTATCTGTACGGTGTCAGATTTTTCAGTGGTTCTCCATCATCAATTTTCATCTTAGTATTGACAACCTCGGGAGTGTCAACCTTCTTTCATTAGAGATTTCAGACCTGTCAACAATATCTAGAGCAAATCTAGATTGAGTCAATAGATAACTTCTAGAAGAATAAGTTACTTCAATTCCAAAAAAATATTTTAAAAAATCCAAATCGATCATTTCAAAATATTTTTTGAGAAGTTTTTTTATTGTGTTCAACTCCCTTTTTGTCCCCTCCAGTGATAATCATGTCGTTCACATAGAGGAGAAGAATAATCATACCTGCATCAGAAACCTTAACAAACAAAGCTGTATCGGTCAAACAAGATTGAAATTCAATATCAAGCATAACTTGACTAAACCTGCCATATCATACCAAACAAAGTTTTTCTTCTAGGAATAGTTATACCAGATGGTGCTTCCATATGAAATTCTTCAACTAAATTCCCATTAAGAAATGCATTTTTAATGTTCATATGATATATTGACCATCTTCTCAGAGAGGTTATGCCTACTAATGTTCTAATTGTGGTCATCCTAGCAACTGGGGTGAATGTTTCTTTATATTCTATTTCATACTTTTGAAAATATACCTTGACAACTAATCTAGCTTTGTATTGCTCAAAAGTCTCATCACTCTTGTTTTTTACCTTATATACCCATCTACAACTTATAGGTTTCTTTCTTGGGAGAATGTCTTTAATAGTCCAAGTATTTGCTCTTTCTAAAGCGTCTAGTTCTACCCTAACGACTTTTACCCATTCATAGTGTTCTTTTGCTTGAGCATAGGTCGAGGGTTGTACATATGAATGTATTAATGCAATATAGGCTTGGTACTTAGGTGAAAACGAGTCATAAGACAAACGAGTCATAAGACAATTTTTTTTAGAAGGTTTTGATACTCTAGATAATCTTCTTGTTTGTGTTTCCATCTGGTTTTCATTATTAATATATCTTTCTAGTGCACATGAAGGTTTAGGATCACTACGCCTGGAATATTGTATACAACTTTGATCCTTAAGAGGTTGTTCTTCTCAAATCTCATTATCACGAGATTGTTCTTTACTCTCATCATCTCTAAGTTCTTGATCTTCATCAAGATCAACATTACAATCGTCATACTTTGGAATTAGATCTAGCAAAAAAGATCTAGCAAAAAAGAATACTCAGTTATTTTCTTAGATTTATCAATTTCAAAAAACCTTTATTTTTCTAAGAAAGACACATTCCTTGAAACATATTGTTAAAAATAAAATTGTATCCAAATACCCGATAAGGGTATTTTTGTCTTTTATCATATAGTACAGTCCACTAGGGACTGAAATGTAATTTAACATTATAATAAATAAACTGCCATACAGCTTAGGCACAACAGTAAAAAATATGACTGTTGTGCACAACAATCAAAATATGACTGTTGGGCAGCAGTCCAACTAGACGTTGGACTGCCACCCAATAGTCATAATAATGACTGTTGGAGGCAGTCCAAAGAGCTGGACTGCCTCCCATGTGTTGGAGTGAGGCTCTATAAATAGAGCCTCACTCCTTTGTTATTCCTCAATGCTTTTAGAAGCATTTGAGGGTTTTCTCTAGAGTTTTTCCCCATCTTATAGGCTTGTATGCCTCTTGTGCTGTTTGGTATTTTTATCTCTTTTGAGATTGTATTTGGTCCATTAGTGACCAACTTTAAGTGAGTTTATTAAAGCCTTTTGTTGGCATTGTGTTTGTTTCCCTATTGTTCCATTGTACCTTGTTTCATTACATGGTATCAGAGCGAGGTTCTTGAAAGGAGAATCTCGTGAAGGAAGTATTCTTCGATCATTGATCATTCCCTATCTCCTCTAGTCTAAACTCAAGTATTCATTATGTGAGAAAGAGAGTTAGCCACCGTCATCACCTACAAACTCAATGATAACAACTACTTGATATGAGCGACGGCTATGGAGAATCATATCAAAGGAAAAAAATTGTGGGGTTTTGTTAGTGGTTCTACTAGTGAACCACAACTCAAATTGACTAGAAGAGAAGGAGATCAAGTCAAAGCCTTGTCCGAAGAAGAAAAAGAAAAAGCCTTGGAAGAATTCCAAAATAAATTGGAAGATTGGGAGGCAAGAAATGCACAAATACTCTCCATGGTTTATGAATATCATGGAGTTCAAGATCGCCACCAATATCATCAAATTCAAGAAGGCATGTGACGCATGGAGCTTTCTAAGAAGTACTTTTATCCAAAAGGATATGGCTAGACTTTATTATCTCCAAGATAAGGTACGCAATTCAAAACAAGGAGATAAAAGTGTAAGATATTTTTACGGTATTTTATCTTCTATTTGGGATGAATTAGCCATGTTGGAACCAAAATGGGAATGTTCGGCTATTGATATGAGAATGACCCAAATCGAAAGAGAAAATTTTTTCTCCTTTCTTTATGTCCTTCGACCGGAATTTGAGCAAGTAAGATCTTCCTTACTTCATAGGACCACTTCTCCTATAAGTGAGGCCCTTGCTCAAATTTGTCAAGAAGAGACAAGACTTGGAATGCACAAGTCTAATGATGAGGTCCTTGCCATGGAAAGGCCCGGAAATTTTGTGAAAACATATAAACCACCTCACTTTGAGAAGAAGTTCAATGGAGAAGGACACAATGGAGGAGGATACAAGGGAGGATACAAAGGAAAAATTATTTGTCATCATTGTAAGGAACCCAGACATATAAGACCGGAATGTCCCAAATTTAAAAAGGTGGCCGCCTTAAGTGAAGAACCTCAAGAATCAAGAAAAGGGGGCAGCTTCAATGAATTAAATCTTGCTCAAATAGCAGAAGCCGTCTCACAACTTCTTAAGGCTGCACCTTCTACATCCGGAGCTGCCATCTCTTCCTCGTCTCCTCCAAGTAAGACCTCTTGGATTCTAGACTCAGGTGCTTCTTTCCACATGACTCATAATGAGTCTCTATTATCTGATTGCACTAAATCATATTTTTCATGTGTGTCAACTGCCGATGGTACCTCTTTAAAAGTCAAAAGCTTAAGAAACCTTGATGAAATTTCTAAAAAATTCTTTGTTCCAAAAGTGAGAGTCATTCCCAAACTGGATTTGAATCTTTTTTCGGTCTCTCAAATTGTTGACTATGGTTGTAAAGTATTCTTCTCATCTAAGGCGTGTTGGGTGCAGGATCTCCAGTCAGAGAAGCTGATTGGGCAAGGCCATAGACGAGGAGACCTTTACTACATGGATTTCGTGTGTTTACCAAAATACTCGTTTTGTAATCATGTCAAAGATATTAATATAGATCTTTGGCATAAAAGATTAGGACACCCAAGTATATCCAAATTATCTCTTTTTCCATTTTTGGAAAAATTTTGTAAAGATAAAAATTTTGTATGTGAAGATTGTATACTTGGAAAAATGCAAATGATACCTTTTGAGTCTAGAACCTCTGTGACACATAAATTTTTTTGAATTAGTGCATTCGGATGTGTGGGGTCCCGCCCCTGTTATGTCAAAAGGTGGTTATTCGTACTATGTTACATTTATAGATTATTTTAGTAGACATACTTGGATTTACTTTCTAAAACTCAAATCTGAAGTCTTTTCATGTTTTAAAAACTTTCATAATCTAGTTAAAAATCAATTTAAAACAAATATTAAAGTCTTCCGCTCCGACTCTGGGGGAGAGTTTCTTTCAAATGAATTTCAATTATATCTAAAAAATCATGGAATTGTGCATCAAAAATCATGCCCTAGGACACCTCAACAAAATGGGATTTCTGAAAGAAAATATCGTCATATCATTGAAACTACTAGAACCCTACTTATTTCAAAAGAAATTCCAAAGCAATTTTGGGCTGAAGTTGCCCTAACCGCAGTCTATCTGATAAATAGAATGCCTTCTCAAACTTTGGAAAACAAGTCTCCTATTGAAAAACTCTTTAAAATTTCTCCTGATTTAAAAAGGCTAAGGGTATTTGGTTGTAAATGCTTCGTGCTTCTTGAAAAATATAGCAAACTCTCTCCTAAAGCCATAAAATGTGTCTTTCTTGGTTATGCTGATAATAAAAAAGGATATCGATGTTATGATAAAACAAATGATAAACTCTATGTTTCTAGAAATGTTACCTTTCTAGAAAATGACACTGGATTTGATTTTGAAGTTCCTAAGAAAGAATTTGAGTATGCTTTCTTATTTGATTTGTTACCTAATAAAGGTATTAGTAATGATATTGAAACCTTCGAGTCTATTAATGACTCAAGTAGTGAACCATCTCAAGATCTTCTTCAATACTCTGGACGAAATACTGGGGAGCATCCATGTGCCCTTGACAGATATAATCAATTAACAAATACTGAAGAAACTAGTGTTAGAAGGTCAGAACGAACACATAGGCCTCCGAGTAGGTTTGTCTCATATGAATCCTTCTTACCAAACTACAGGGCATGTCTTCTAGCCATTCATTCCTATCATGAACCATCCAACTATAACGAGGCCAAAAATATAAACGAATGGGTTGAAGCCATGAAAATTGAATTAAATGCATTACACAAGGCTCACACTTGGGCAATTCAACCTCTTCCTATCGGAAAGAAGACAATAGGGTGTAGATGCGTGTTTAAAATTAAAACAAAAAGTGACGGGTCTCTTGAAAGATATAAAGCAAGGCTTGTTGCAAAAAGATATTCTCAAGAATATGGTATAGATTATGAAGAAACCTTTGCCCCAGTAGCTCGTATGACTACAGTTAGAACTCTAGTTGC
This sequence comes from Nuphar pumila, assembly GCF_984573655.1. Classification (NCBI taxonomy): domain Eukaryota; kingdom Viridiplantae; phylum Streptophyta; class Magnoliopsida; order Nymphaeales; family Nymphaeaceae; genus Nuphar; species Nuphar pumila. The sequence continues at coordinate 138,785,863 of NC_143252.1, read as the reverse complement.
TATAGCATCCATTCGAAAATGACCGATATATCAGTTAGATGTTAAAAATGCATTTTTGAACGGAAACTTAAATGAAGAAGTATATATGGATCCTCCCTTTGGTCTGTCTATTGAAAAAGGCATGGTCCTTCGTCTTCAAAAAGCCCTATACGGGCTTAAACAAGCCCCTAAAGCATGGTATGATCGGTTCAATGATACGATATTAAAACTTGGATTTAAATCTTGTTACACTGACACTGCTCTTTTTGTGAGATCTACAAGTACCTCATTGATCATTCTTCTTTTGTATGTTGATGATATGATCATCACAGAGAATGATCAAAAGAAAATTGAGGATATTAAAATTTTGCTTAAAAAATCTTTTGATATGACTGATCTTGGTTTTTTGAGATACTTTTTAGGAATTGAAGTAGCCTACTCACCAAGAGGATATATTTTATCTCAAATCAAGTTTGCAGCTGATATTGTTGAGCGTTCAGGAATCACGGACACAAAATATGCTGATACTCTTGAAGTAATAAATGCGAAAATGTGAGCTGAAGATGGAGTATTATTAGATGATCCAACCCTTATCAACAACTTATTGGATCGTTGATGTACCTGTCCATTACAAGACCAGATATTGCGCATGCCGTACATTCTGTAAGTCAATTTCAACATGCGCCCACAACCGTCCACATGAGTGCAGTATTAAGAATAGTTCGATATATCAAGAAAACTATATCTAAAGGACTATTCTTATCCTTTGTGTATTTTTAGGCGATTCTCTCATTTCTTGGCGATGCAAAAAACAACAGAAAGTGTTTTTATCCTCTATGGAAGCTGAGTACATGGCAATGGCTACCACAACCACTGAAGTTGTGTTGATGAGAGCACTACTTTCCGATATGGGTGTTGATGTCTCAGAACCTTCAAAGCTATGCTGTGATAATAAAAGTACATCTATATAGTCAGCAATCACACATTTCACGAGCGAACAAAACACATTGAGATGGATTGTCACTATGTTCGCGAAGAATATTTGAAGGGGACCATTACATTGCCATATGTTCAGTCCGAATTTCAGATTGCAGACTTCTTCACCAAAGTTCTTCCACTACCTCAATTTTTGTATCTTCTTAGCAAACTTTCGGTGATTTCCCCATAAGTTTGAGGAGGAGTGTTAAAAATAAAATTGTATCCAAATACCCGATAAGGGTATTTTTGTCTTTTATCATATAGTACAGTCCACTAGGGACTGAAATGTAATTTAACATTATAATAAATAAACTGCCATACAGCTTAAGCACAACAGTAAAAAATATGATTGTTGTGCACAACAATCAAAATATGCATGTTGGGCAGCAGTCCAACTAGACGTTGGACTGCCACCCAACAGTCATAATAATGACTGTTGGAGGCAGTCCAAAGAGCTGGACTGCCTCCCATGTGTTGGAGTGAGGCTCTATAAATAGAGCCTCACTCCTTTGTTATTCCTCAATGCTTTTAGAAGCATTTGAGGGTTTTCTCTAGAGTTTTTTCCCATCTTATAGGCTTGTATGCCTCTTGTGCTGTTTGGTATTTTTATCTCTTTTGAGATTGTATTTGGTCCATTAGTGACCAACTTTAAGTGAGTTTATTAAAGCCCTTTGTTGGCATTGTGTTTGTTTCCCTATTGTTCCATTGTACCTTGTTTCATTACACATATAACTTTTTATTTTTAAAATCAAAGCATCTATAACCTTTTTGATTACCTTCATACCCCAAAAAGACACAAAAGAATTGCACAGGGCGAAAGTTTAGCATTCTTATCAATAAAAACAAAACATTTACACCAAAAAGCTCTTAGTCTAGAATAATCAGGAATTAGTTTGAAAAGTTTTTCATTTGGTGGCACATTTTTCATAGAGGAGGATGGCATTTTATTAATGAGATAAACCACAATCATTGTGACTTCAACCCAAAATTCTTTAGGTACTTGGTTTGCAATAAGCAAAGTTGTTGTTTTTATAATATGCCTATGCTTTCTTTCGGCTAAACCATTTTTGTGTGGAGTGTAAGGGCAATATTTTTGATGTGTAATACCATTTAAATCTAGATAGTCTTTAAATTCTTTTGATAAAAATTCTCTCCCTGAATCAGTGCAAAAGATGAAAATATCATTTTTAAATTTATTTTTGACCAAATTGTGAAATATTTGAAAATGTAAGAAAACTTCATACTTGTGTTTAAGGAAATAGATCAAAGTATATATGGTAAAATCATAAAAAACTTTCATAATACACAAATTCACTTTTAGATATAACAGGTGTTGGGCCCCAAACATCCGAATGTATTAACTCAAGCGGTCAGAAAGAAACTAAGGTTCTTTCTGGAAATGGTAATCTCTTCATTTTTCCAAGAATATAATCTTCACATGTAAAGTTTTCAGAATTACGATTTTTTTTTCTTTAAAAAATACTAAATTTTGGATACATTAGGATGGTTAAGCCTTTTATGCCATAAATCCAAATCTAGTTTCTGAACATTACAACAAAAAACATTCTTGGGTATTTCAAAAAAATCCACGTAGTACAAGCCTCCTTTATGGTCTTCCCTATTCAACTTCTTTGACTGACGATCCTGCACTCGACAATCATGAGAGAAGAAAGAATTGGTACATCCATGGTCAAATAATTGAGAAACAAACAAAAGATTTAAATTTAATTTAGGAATATATCTAATTTTTGGAATAAAAAATCTTTTTGAACTTTTTGAAATCCCCTACTCCTTTTATCTCAAGAGACGTCCTATCGGCAGTAAACACATTTGACCCGCTTGAATTACAATATTCAGATAACATATCGCCATTTAGCCTCATATGAAAAGAGACACCTGAGTCAAGAAGCCAAAGAGATTTATTGGGATCAAAGAAGTCTAAGAAAGACACCGCAGTTCTAGTTGACGAGGATGCTCCTTTGAGTAGAGGTTAAAGGGCCTCTTTTAGTTGTGTCAAGGACATGTTCCTAATGGATGAATCTTGTGTGATTTTGACATCACTTGACTCTTGTGGAGGTCCAACCAAGACAATTTCTCGTAAGGCCTTTTAAACTTAGGACAAAAGGTTTTGATATGTTCTAGTTCATGATAATAATAACAAATAACTTTTTTTTCTCATACTCTAATCCTTGTTTTCCATAATGCTCATTGTTTGACTTTCCATAGTGTGACAGTTTGTAGGTATGAACATAGTTTTTCGATCTAGATATGGCTAGAACTGAGTCATCATCACTTGTAGAAATCCTCGTTTTAAGTCTATTTTCCTCCATACTTAATTTCTCTATAGTGTCTTCAATTGATTAAACTTTCCCTTGACGAAGGAGAACGAAATTTGTGGATTCAAATTTCAACCTCAGTCCCACATCTATTTGATTTTGGCTGAGTTCTATATCTTTAAGACAATGCCATTTTGGTTCAAGAAGAGTCAACTCTTCCCAAAGTTTGAACAATTCATTATAGTATTCTATAATACTTTTGTCCTCTCAAGTCATATTTAGAATTTTGTCTTGTAAATTGCACGCGCATGTGCAATATTTTTAAGAGAATACATTTTCTTGAGATAATCTCATGCTTTATTTGCATGTTCGAATTTAGTTTGGGTTCTGAATCGGTCCCGTTCACTACTCCCCACAACCCTTTTTCTCATATGAGGTGCTTCATAATTGAAGCTCATGTTACATAATTTGAGTCATTGAGTTTGATGGGTTTTATGGTTGACATTTTTATTGTCGTCAATTTTTACAAGAGCTAAAGAAGATAGAACAAGAAGAAAAGAATAGAGAAGAAGAATGAGGAAAACAAGGTGAAGATCACGAGCACTCCATCACCAAGCAAGCACCACCGATAAAGAGTACGAACACTCTTCCACAAGTAAACACCACCAATCTTTTACTTGAGACACAATTTTGATCTTACAAGCACTTGAATAGGAATTGCAAAAGAGCTTTCACTTTTAAATTTTGAGTAGCACGTTTCTCAATGCACCAAAAACAAATTCAGCTTGATCACCAAGCATTGATACCATGTAACAAAATGAGAGCCTCCAACGATGTTCACCAAATTACTAAAGTGGACACACAAAAGAGCCACAACAAAGTCCACCAAAAATACCAATGTGAACACACAAGAAGCTACAAATAGGCTCACACACAAAACCCACTAAAAGGGCCAACACAAGAGGCTAAAAAATAATCTTTTATTGATATAAATCCATGCAAAATGCATTATAAATGTTAGGGGTTTCATCCCTATATATACACAAATAAGAGGAGCTCCAAAGAGACGTTGGGAGAGGCCCATTGGCTCCCAACAACTCTCTTGGTTGACTGGTTCTAACTGAACCAAAAAGTAAAAAATAAATTAACTGTCCTAACCTAGTTACACACACACACACACACACACACACACACACACACACACACATATATATATATATATACACACACACACATTTTTAACACCCAGTGTTGTAATTAATGTGTGGAGGGTTCAAAGACATTGCAGAGTATGGATTAAGATAAATTAAGATAGACATCCCTTAAAAAGAAAAAAATTAGGAGAAAAAAATGCATTAGCTTCGCTGCCTGATTTCTTCATAAGGCGTTACACTCAAGGTTGTTAAATGCGATGAGGCGAAGCGAGACGTAAGCCTCGAGACGTTGAAGCGTAAGCTTCATGGTCAAAATAATAAAATATAAAATATTAATAAAATAATGAAAATTTTAAATAAGAACTACTAATAAACAACAATATAAAATAAATACTGCTTTCCTATAATTAACTCGTATTATTCATTTTCTTATATGCATGCACATGTAAACCACAATTAAGTTAGACTCATAGTGCAAGATAAAACAAGTTATATCTACAATCATGAAATCATATTGAATACATGTGGGGGTATCTCCAAATCGACTTGTTCTAGAAATACCTTCTATGCACAAAATTTTTGTTGTAATAATAGAGTTCAAATGCACAATTAATATAAAATAAGTTAATTCCTCAACTATTGTACATAACTAATGTTTACAAAATCACAAATGAATAAATAAAATTAAAAATATATCTTCAAATATTTAACAAAATGTAAACAAGATACCTCTTCAAGTCAAATAACATCAAATATTTAACAAGTCATAAGTCTTAAATGTCTCTTTAAAGGCAAATAACATAAAGTCGAATCTTTTCAACGTCACAAGTCTTAGATAATACGAGCAAGTGAAAATGATCTCGCTAGTTCTTCCCCCTTATGAGAAGTCCATTTTCTACTTTCAAAAAACAAAAAAAAAACAGAGAATGGGTCCATTGGAGCTTATAATTGGATTTAATTAGAGCCATAAATTCCAACAAATTGAGGACTAGATACAAAATTTTAGCTCTGGCTAACTTTTGATCTGGATTGAGATCCACTCTGCCTATTGTCCAATGAGAACCCAGGTTTAACCCATGCCCGTCGACATCCCTAACTGCCCCATCTTTGTTTGGTTGTGGACCTGTGGTCCAAGGAGAGGGGATCAAGTGACACGACACTTAAGCGCTCCCTGGATCTCCTCTCTTGGTCCAAGCATGCATGAATAGTGGAATGGGCCCCCATATGCACATGGTTTTGTCAGATTTGCAGCCATGGTGGGTGCAGAAATGTGCTGAAGCAAGGAAAATAACCACCAAGTTCACCCAATCACGCCCAACTCAAAGGAGGAGAACAAGTTTGACAAGCAACCTGGCAGTCCATGGTGTCATCGATCATCTCCTGGCAGTCCAAAAGAGCCAGTTTGGTCCTATTGTCCTTGACGGTTCCGGCGAGCTTTCTGGGCAGACCGTAGACGTTCGAGAGCTCTTGAAAGGCGACCTAGAGCGAGATCTGGAAGAGGTGCTCTGGATTCGTGGTTCTCGGATCCGCAACAGAGGAGAGACTGGCGAAGCAGGAGCTGGGGTACAAGGTGACATAGCACACCGACTTGATCGTCTCGTTCTGGCTAAAGACGCTTGTCGTCGCCGGCGAATCCGAAGAGTCCTTACTCCGGGAGATCAACATGCCGGCGACGGCTGCGACGACGATGAGAATCAAAACGATGGAGGATGCGGCGATGATGGCGATCCGTTTCCTGGTTTTCCTCCTGTGTTGCAGCCTCTCCTACTGCTGGTTCACCCTGTCATAGCCCTTGAACGAGTTGATGCGTACGCCTTAGAAGCAAAGCGCGCCTCGACGCAAGGCATGCGCTTCACCCATGTGAAGCATGCACTTTGAGCCTGCAAACGCCTCCCTACAGCGCCTCGGTTCCTTGAGCTTGCGCTTCGCCTCTGAGGCGTACACTTTAGGTATTGAGGCGTTCGCCTCTAACAACACTGGTTACACTATGTCCCTGTTCCTTTGAAACATTCTTTGCAAAGTGACAATCACATAGGAATTATAACCCCACCCATCTAAAAAATATATTTTATGTGATGAATAAAGGTGTAATTTGCCCATTGGCTCAACTAAAATAATTGGAAGCACATGGTCGGGCCGAAACATTCCCATGTCAGAGAGAGAGAGAGAGAGAGAGAGAGAGAGAGAGAGGTGGCTAACTCTCTGCAAATTACTCTTCACAATCTTTGTACTCTTTAAGTGTCCGTTTTGCGAGTTGCCTTCTGAGCAGTTCTACCCTTTCTTTTTACGCTATTTTCTCTTCAATAAAAAAGCATCAGCACAGTTTGATTTCAACTTTGTCAAACAGAAGTTTATGTCATTGATTGTTTTTTGGTTTTTTTTCGTTCATATTGTTAGCTAAGAGTTTTCTGAATTCTTATATTCTGATTAGAACAAAATAATCTTTTCATTGGATCAATTATTACCAAAATAACCTTTACATTGGACACTTCTGTCCTTCCTGTATGAAACTTTAGCTTTTTACTTCCCACTTTCATTCTTCTCTTCTTTTTATTGAATGAGTGTGCTCTTGGTTCCACAGGTATCTTTGACGGTACTATCTCCCAAGAGAGCTTGCTTTTCTTTTTAATTTCATTTCGAGTTATGGAAAAAATCCTTTTCATAGTTCATTTATGAGATCCATTTCCATGAAAGAATCTATAGGTGCTTTTATCTTCCCTCTGGTTATGGAACATTTCTTGCAAGTTGAGTTATAAAGGGCCTTCCTAGTTCATCTTGAGTAGGAATTAGTTGTGGAAATTATTGCCATCTTCCAACTTGGTCAATGTAAACGACAATGGTGGATTTTTGGCCTTTAAATATGTTCAGTTATTTTTTGACGTTAGAACATATGAGAATTGGTGTGTAGTAATTTGTCACCTTTATGTGGAAGCTTATCATTGTGAAAGATCATCACAGCTAGTTAAAATGAATATGCATCTGGAAAATCGATTGCATGATTGCCTTGTTTGACTTGAATAATGAGCTACTATACTGGTGCAGTCACATGCTAAGTTATGACTTGCTCTAGAGTCATCTTTTTTATTGTTCCCTTACGGATGTATTATTATCTAATCTAAACTTTCCTCAGAAAAAAAAACTGTCTATTAGTCCAGAACTAAACGTGCATCACTATATCTTAACCTTAAATTCACGTGCTTCTTAATGAAAGTCTTTCAGGAGAGGTCTATATAAGGGCCGCACCCTTGATAGTAACCTGTGTTTATTTTTAATCAAGAAATAATTTGGGGTTGTGATGTTGCAACGGATATGTCATCTATTTTGCCAACTAAGTATATGGTTAACTGTCTTCAGGTGGACTACTCTTGCACCCCTGAGGAAGTGCAACAGCATTTCCAATCTTGTGGAACTGTTAACAGGGTTACAATTTTAACGGACAAATTTGGCCAGCCCAAGGGATTTGCATATGTGGAATTTCTAGAAATAGAAGCTGTTCAGAATGCTCTCCTCCTAAATGAATCAGAGCTACATGGCCGTCAACTGAAGGTGTGTAAGCTTCCTTCTTTTGAGATATCTATGAAGGTTAACAGACACCTGACTCCAGAAGCTTAACATGCAGGTTTTGGCCAAAAGAACCAACGTTCCAGGGATGAAGGCATACCGTGGTCGTCGTTTCAATCCTTATGTTGCTCGTTACAGGAGGCCATTTATGCCACCATCATATTTTTATTCACCTTATGGATATGGGTGAGTTCATTAGATAATATCCCAATATGGGGATATTTATGTTGTTGTTTTGTGTTTATGTGTATGCCTGCAGGTGCATAGACAATCTCTCTGTGTGTGTGTGCGCGCGTGCTGTTCTGTTACTGAGCCATCCTGCATTTTCTAATACAGGAAGTTTCCGAGGTTCAGGAGGCCAATGCGTTACAGACCCTACCTTTGAGACTACTACGTCAGTGCTTCAGTAGTGGATTTGTGACAGTGATTTGTGGATGTCCTAAGCGCGTACTGAGGTAGTATAATTTTTTTGTTGTTGCCTTTTACTCTTTCCTGTTATAAGATCTATGTGAACCTGTTTTAGCAAGTCCTTGAGTTTAATCAAGGATTCCTATGGTTGAGTGGTGGCTGTGTACCATCATACTATTTTTGCTCTTAGCTGCCGAATTGGTTTTGTTATTGTAGTGATGTAAGAATGATTCGCACTGGCCGTATGACATTGAGATATTAGAGATATAGATATGCTGCACTCTTCTACAGCATTATGTTTATACCATTTACACAGTTATCTGTCTTAACATTGTAACGAGTCTAATAGCAGTTATGTGATGAAGATAATTACATGAATATGTATATCTTGTTACATTGTCGCACATAGTGTTTTTTTTAAGCGAAAGGAATCCTAAGTATAGGATGAATTACAAAACTTACAGACAGCCCTAGATGGCTTGGTGAAATGGGGTTTAGGGAGAAACTATGTCTTTCAAACTTTGAACACCATGCTTAGCATCACTTCCTCAATTAACCCAATAGATCATTTATATATGTTTATCCAAAAAAACAGATCATTTATACATTAGTCTCAGCTCAGATTGTTTTTCTTTACTTTCTATGTTATGGCTGTGAGTGCGCGAGGCCAGATCGCTTTGATCACCCGATCACTGTGAGACTTTTGATGTTCCAATATGAAAGTTTGCTCACCCATGCATGTTGTGCTGTGAGCCAGTTGTCAGTATCGGTATCGGTCCTGAATCGTTGGGCCAATTCAGCTGTATCGGTCAATACCGATACTCGAGTGAATCATTTTCTATCGGACAGAAAATAATAAAAACTAGTGCCAATCATAATGTGACACGTATTAAAACTATTAAAATAAAAATAATAAATTAATTTTTAGTATTTTTTGGATTTATTTAAAAAATAGCGATTTTCTGCTGCTGATACGCTCACCAATACTGATAACATTGGCTATAAGGGCATCAGTTGGTTGTCCAAATACCCTCTGATTTTGGTCATGAATTTTGTTACTCCAAATATAATATGATTTTAGTCAAATGATTGTTCAGTTCCAGATCTAGATTGAGTCAGGCCCATAATCCGAATCGTTGGTACTCCTGACTGGGCGTTTGGCCGAAACAAAATGGCCGTTAGATGCATCTGTCTAGACCTTTTTTATTAATTCATAAAAAAATCAGAGGTTAAGGACGCCAGTCAGGAAGGTTGCTACATAGAAAAGCACAGGAAGAAATTGAAGAGACAAAAGGGATTGGATCTGATTTTGATCGCAACATACTTCCAAAAAAAAAAGTCTGTAGTTCTGGATTCATATCCATATATTCTGAACATGTAATTTTGGGCCTAGTCCAAAATGCAGCCTGGTTCATCTTTTAAATGCACATCAATGAAAAAGGTTTTACTGAATGGTGGTTAATCTCATCCATTTAACCCTTAATCCTCATAGATGACTGACCTAATCTGAGGGGGCTGGACCCTGCTGCTGAGCTCCAGGAATTAAAAGAATCCGTGTTCCAGCCAGCACCATCTCAACGTATTGCATGAGAGTCAAGTGAGCGGTGCTGGGGTGGGGTCAGGTGGGTGGGCCAAGTACTTTACAAATTACTCCGGCGACACCTGCCCACACACCACACAAAAAATTTCCAACTCATACAAAAACTGTGTAAAACTCGCTAACACAAAATTGCTACACGTGCACTGATTTTCTATGTTTTGTGTGGCCCAATTACTTTGTAAATTACTCGGGCCCAATCACTGGATCTGCTTCAGTGCTGGATAGTTCTTGCTGTGGTTGGGATGGGTATAATTGTTTACATCGCAACAGCTATAAACAGTACCTTGGATGACTGGCTTTCCCATAGCTAGGGGTGAGCATTGGACCCATAAATGTGTTGAGTATGGTCGATTTATTTACGAGGAATCCACATCTGGATCATTATTTTTGATGAAAAAATGATATTTGGAGCTTCAAAAATTTACAAAGATTTTGGACCATTGATTTTTTGAACCTTATAAAAATCCAATCATGTGTTGAAATGTAACACTTCAAGAGCTGATCCCTATAAAATCAAGTATATAGATCACATCTGTACATGAAAAATCCTTGAAAAACTTATTTAGAATGCATCATTTAGCACCTACCTATTACTCTATATATTATATATATAATATAATAGGCCCGGCCCGATTAAGCCTAATGGGCAGGCCGTAGGGTGGGGTTTTCCCAACTAGCCGGCTTGAACCTGGCTTTTGGCCCGGCCCACGGTTGCCCACCCTTACCCGTAGCTACTTGTGTTGGATGCTGATTGGTCCAATATTCTACTGGACCCAGACTTCAGCAGCTGAACCAGCTTGTCATATTTGACCAGCTCTTAAATTGTGACTTTGCTTTGGCTCTCCAAGTTCTCTTTTGGTACTGTCATTCAAGTTTCAAGGCCAAGAGAATGTGGCCCCCGCAATCCCGTGAAAAGATCAGGTACCATATGATTGCACAAATATTTGTGCATTAAGCATCAGATCGCCCTCCATTCGGGACAGAGCCTGTCAGTTGTGGGCCCAAAACAGAGGTATTTTACCTAATATTTCATTTCAGGTACCATCTTTTCTGAAATTTTTGATACAGACCAAACTTTTTTGGTCAAACAGTGCATAAGTATATATTTTGCCCTTACCTACAAAAAACACATGATTGCCCTAGAAGTAACTAAAAATTATGTGAGCCCACAAGGGTTTCAACTAATATGAAAGGGCGACTTATAAATGTCAATATGTTGATGGGAGGTCATAAGTTCGAAACCCATGAGTGGCGTCCATTTTTCAAGATCGAAGTCGAGTGTGCTCCCTGATGAACGGGTCCTCGAGAGTTTGGGAGGCCAGCTAATATGTGGTCGATGATGGAGGGTTTTCTTTTGAATTACCAAAAAAAAATTTGAAAAAAATGTAACCGTGCTCACCCCCGAGCATAATAGAAAGAGAATGATGTAAACTGCAGAAAAAAAGGGAAGCAGTGAAAGGTATTTTCAACATTTTAAGACACGTAAGAAGTTATTTTGTCCTTACCTACAAAAACCCATGATTGCCCTTACTAAAACAAAAGAAATTGACGCAACCGCTCGCACTGGGCACAATAGGGAAAGTGGAATGATGTGGACTGAGAAGAAAGAACAGTTAAGGGTATTTTTGACATTTTAAGATATGAACTCAGGTTAAGTGATTGAGTTTAACAATAAATGGCAACATGTCTCTCTTTCATCATTGTAAAAAAAAATATTTGGCTTGTATCAAAATTTTAGAAAATAGGATACTTAACATGAAATATCAGGTAAACAGTAGGTTTGTATTAGTAAACTACCCTTCTTTTTTTTGTTATAATCAAGCTTAGGTGTAGGCAACCGGGTCCCGGCCGCTAGTGAACCAAAGCCAAACAGGCTGTAGACTCGGCTGAGCCCTGTCAAGCCAGCCCATCGACTGATGGGTCGTACCTAGTTCCAGTTTGTGCCAGCCCGTTGCCGAATGTCTGACCCGGGTCCATGGGCCTAATTAGGCTGGGTTGCCTGGCGAATATATATAAGAATAATGTAAGTTCCCAACCATTTATCTCTCATAGGCATGTTAATTTAAATATGTAGTTGTGATCTTTATGCTTTATTAGTAGAAAACACGTATTAGTTTAAGCATTTTTCATATTTAGATATGTTTTTAGCTCAACAAAAATCAAAAGTTCATGCTATACCATAAACTTTGTTAACTAAAAATCAAGAATTTTTGTTAAATTGGTTTGAACTAAAGCATGATTCTTAGTGATAATAAACATATCTATAGATTTTGTTTAAGCAGAAAACACATGAAAGTAGGTTTTTAAAAAGGGTCTGAGATATAAATGGTTTGCAACCTGCACGTTCCTCTCTCTCTCTCTCTCTCTCTCTCTCTCTCTTATATATATATATATATAAAGAGAACTGAATATATTAGGCCTCTGGCCCATAAGTTTTAAGTGTTTTATGACAGATCTGAACCATTAGATGTGTTTAGCATGCTCAATTTACTGGGAATCGGCTCTTGGTTCGTGTTTTTTTTATGAAAAACATTTTTATGAGCCGGGAAAAACTGGTACCTTCATGGCCATTGATTTTGGATCACCAAAAAAACCTGTATACAGGTCAGATTCCGACAATCCAAAAGCCGGTTCCCATTAAACAAAACCTATAGATCACATCTATGGTGTTAGACGTGAGAAAAATACTTATAACTATGAATTTTGAAGGAGTTTAACGAGACCTAACGAAAAAGAGGGCCTAAAAAACGCACTCTATATATAGTTATTGGTTCCTTCTAATGGTAAGATAGGATGGTACAACAGTCTTAATTTTTTATTTTATTTTTATATATTGTTTAGAATCTAACCTTAACAGATGTCATCTAGGCTTTTGAATCATTTGATTATGACATGTGAGCAGGTATTTATATGGCTTCAAAAATTAACCGTTCAAAGCTATCATAAATTTAATAACTCATAAAACCATGTATTAACAATTAGTCTTTAGCAAATGAAACATGTTGTACGCAACATTTGTAAGGAGACACTTACCGAACATGGCCTGAAACATCAAAATCCAGCATTGTCCACACTCAGGCCAGGGATTGATCCAACATCAAGATTCGACCTGCAAGCTACTGAGTTGTTGCTCACCCTTCACCATTACGTGCCAAAGGAGAAAACTAGAAAACAAAAACATGGACTGCTGTTTTTTTTCTTTAATTTTACGAATGGCACCACATGCACGCAGAGACTACGATAATTTTTTTTTTTTAATAATCAAGCTGGGGTTAGTAGGCATAAGATAATATCAAATGATAACTAACCATCCAAACATGGAGAGAAATCTGCAGTCAAGGTCCGGTGTTTGTGTGTGTGGACGGGGTAGGTAGGGTTGTCAATGGGTAGGGTTTGGTTCGGAACCAGGCGGAACCAGATCTGGCCCTAATTTTTGGGTATGGTACCAGGTTCAAACCCAGGTCTAATCAGGCTCACCATAAGAGAAATCACACCCGAACCCGATAAGAGCTACATGAACCAGACTCGGGCAATACCTGATAAAATAATATTTATATAATATTTATTGTGGATCTTAATTGAAACTTGGTACTCGGTTCAGATCCGCGTCTGGTATAAAATTTCACAAACTATACTTGGCTCCATGTATTAATCAGACCTTGGGGTATAGATCCCAGACTTAACCAGGTCTTCTTATTTATCACCATACCCAGACCCTATAGGGTTTGGTATGGGTCGGGTCCAGGTAAACCTGACCCGTTGACACCCCAAGGGGTAGGTATCATGTTAACACTTCCACGTGAGTGTGTCACTAAATTTTGTCAAAGATTCAGATTTTTTTTTCCTTGAGAAAATAACAAATAAACATACGCATCTAAGACTTAAAGAAAATCGTGTACAAAATGAAAAAAAAAAACTAAAAAATAGGAATATGATAAATATGTTTAATATAGCGATAACATTACGATATTTCTAAAATACTACTATTGCTTGCATTTGTTGCCGTGTGCAGCCTCTTGTTGAGAAGTGAAGCCTTTTGCTATGTCGATGCAGCCTGGCTCTTACACTTCAAGCATTAGCCCCTAATGTAGCCACTAGGCAACGGGTCGGCTTGCGCAAGGGAATGATGCTCGCAGGAATTGAACCACGACCACCGGTCTGACGGCCTAGGCCCCAGCCCAATATGCCAAACCCCCTCAGGGTTGCACTTGTTTTTTTTTTTGTGTAAGAGGAAAGTTGGGATATAGTCCAGCTAGGGATGTCAATGGATCAGATTTTATCTGAATTCGACTTAGTTTAGTCAGATTTGGTAAAGCTAAAACCATTTTAAATTATAATGGGATGCAGACATGGTTTTGTTTTTTGCTACCAAATCTGACAGCTATGTGGATTTGATGGATATCCAAATCTGATTACATATAAAAAAGTGGATCTGGTATGAGCTTCCCTACGTCCAGGATTCCGGTCCAGTATTCCATTGGGCCCAGAATTCAGCACCTGAACAAGATTGTCATGTTTGACAAGCTCTATCTCTTAAACTGTGACCTGCTCTGCTTTGCAGACCAACCCTCTTTGCATGAACCAGCTATCACTGATGATGAAGTTTCATTCCACATGATACCAAATCAACTATCGTTTTTCAAGTTCTGCTTTGTAGACGAAGAACCCTTGCAGAGAATCAGATCACTTATTGAGCCTGCTACCCTGCGAAGTCCAGGGCAGGGTCACCGACACCCAAGCCCATATGGAGCACACCAGCTTTGCAGCCACAGTTATGCTCTTGCACATGGACTTAGAGAATATCAAAAAAGGGAAAGTCCGTGGCTTCGATTGGTTTGAGATATATGCAATCGGATTTGACCCGACTAACTAATCAGAGTAAAGTTTATTAGCAAACTCGGGCTGGTCAAATATCCAATCCGAACCCGAACCCCAGACATCCCTGCTAGGGGGAGGGAAGAATAATAAAGTGGGTCAGCAAGTTAGGTGACAAAGGAGCAAAACAGAAATTACAAACCAGATTGCTGAATTTTTCTTTAATCTGTAGATGGCACTACTTGCAAGCAGACTAAAGATGATATGAGATGGTAGACATAATAGCTAACCATCTCTTGTTTGATTATTTATTCTCTTATAAATTACAAAAGAGAACTCCCACGTTACTCAAAGAACACTTCTAACCAAAACATTGACCATAATAGTGACAATAACAGTAACAACTCAGAAAGCAGAAGGAAGAGGAGAGCTTAGCAGGTTTGATGTCTGAGATCCAATTCTCCTTCTGCGAAGCCGCTCCGCGATGATGAATGCGAGCTCAAGAGACTGGGACGCATTGAGCCTAGGGTCACAGTGTGTGTGGTATCGGTTGCTCAAGTCATCGAACGTCACGGTCCTTGATCCACCAATGCACTCAGTTACATTCTGACCGGTCATCTCCAGATGAATGCCTCCAGGTTGGCTTCCTTCTTGCTCATGTACATCGAAGAATGCACGCACCTCAGCCTGCAAAAGTCAGGGGATTTAGAAAATCTAGCAGAATTGCGACTGAACGCGACCTGCAGATCATTTTGAGCTAAGATTCTTACCATAATTGCATCAAAAGGCCTGGTTTTCAGACCACATGGAGCTTTAATGGTGTTGCCGTGCATGGGGTCGCTCACCCATGTGACAATCTGACCTGCCCTACGAACTGCCCTTATGAGATGTGGAAGCTTCACCCTCATGTTCTCAGCACCCATTCTCACAATTACAGTGATTCTTCCAGGTTTGTTTTGTGGGTTCAAAATCTCAACTAGCTTAACAAGATCGCTGGGGTTCATCTTATCACTCACCTACAACATCCAGAAACAATCAATTATGTCGTTTCCCACATCACATATTCATTGGTTATGGTACGCAAAAAAGGCTACAAGTGTGATTATGTGTAACTAATTGCTAATTGCGAATGAACAGTACACAGAAAAGGTTATAGATGTTATGATCCTCCAAATGGCTGTTGTGAACAATAGAAAACATTTTCTAACCATATGTTTACCTTGATTCCAAGAGGATTAGCCACCCCACGCAAAAACTCAACGTGGGCCCCATCGAGTTGGCGAGTCCGCTCACCAACCCAGAGGAAGTGAGCTGAGCAGTCATAGAAAAGGCCAGAGGTTGAGTCCTCCCTAGTCAGGGATTGCTCATAGGGCAGCAACAAGCACTCATGGGAGGTCCAGAACTCGGTTGTCGTCATTATCGGATGGTCAACAGTCAACCCTGCAGCTGCCATGAAACCCAAGGCCTCATCGACCCTGTGGGCTAGCTCAAGGTACCTGCAATATTTAATTAAAGATTATCATTAATTAATCATACGCTAATAAACATGGCCTACAGGCAGCACCTTTTTCCTTATCTCAAGTTATGAGCTGAACAAGTCGAAGGCCATAACTAAAAGCCAATGAGTTCTGTTGGAGTTGGATACTTGGATATAACAGTTATTGGAAAACCTGTTGCTTCCATTGCATTGACGGCATTTAACTGGGATCCATCTTGGTTGGATGGATGTGAAATTCAACAATTATATATATATATATATATATATATATATATATATATATATATATATATATATATATATATATATATATATATATATATATAAAGTTTTGAACGTCTGTAACTGTGTAGCCACCGTAATTGAATGGAACCAAAATTCAATCAAATGGCCAACCCTCATAACAGATACGCACATCATGACATTTTAGAACATTGAGATATTTCAATGATAATTTCGTAACAAACAAAAACTCTGGAGAAAGTCCAAAGGTATTTCAAATTGTTGCCAAGTATGGAGGAATAACCTCATATTCTTCTAAAAAACAATAATTCTTGAAATTAAAGTTTTTTTTGAAAGGCTTCCAATATTCATAATAAAAGTAAATTTTTTGTATCCTTTGTTTTTTTGGGGGTACCAACAGTTTCCCAAGATTCATTTCAGGAAGAGTTTTCCAAAATACTACAAGATATTCTCTTATCCATAAATTCCAAAAAGCGCACAAAAAATACACACATCCAAAAGGGTCATTTTCTCTCAACAACCCTACCAACCCAACCACCACTTTTCTTTTCCAAAAGAACAAAAAAGTTATGCCACTTTATCCTTGGATATTTTGAACTTTAACTATCTTGCTCTCTTTACTTTTGGAAGTGGATGTAACCATGATCAAACAACTGTAGAAAATGCAGACATGTTCAAGTAGTCATTACCTGTCTCCCTGCTCACTGTGCTCAGTGAAGTCAAGGTTCCATTGAGTCACCCTCTGCATTGCAGCATAACCACCAGTGGCAAAAGCTCTCAGAAGGTTGAGAGTTGCTGCAGATTGGCAATAAGCTCTAATCATTCTCTGAGGATCTGGGACCCTTGATTTCTCATCAAATGCATCTCCATTGACGTTATCGCCTCTGTAGGTTGGGAGCTTCACCCCGTTCTTCTCCTCAAATGGTTCAGATCTTGGTTTTG
Organism: Nuphar pumila; assembly: GCF_984573655.1. Taxonomy (NCBI): domain Eukaryota; kingdom Viridiplantae; phylum Streptophyta; class Magnoliopsida; order Nymphaeales; family Nymphaeaceae; genus Nuphar; species Nuphar pumila. The sequence goes on along the minus strand of NC_143252.1, from coordinate 138,768,409 downwards.
CAAATTGACCTGCCATTCTTCCCACCTGAACACATATAGAAACCTTATGTCAGATTCACAGGAAAAACCATATATTCCTTTAGTAGGTACTTGGATGAAAATTTACAATTTCTTGGTTTAATTTTTCATCTATAATGTGTCTCATGCCAATGCTTTGATAATATGGAATTCTTTAACATTTTAGAATTTCTGAATTGTAGCAAGAAAAAAAATCTAAAACTGACATCTTATTGTTAGACTTAGTGCACCCCAAAATCCAGGGTTACCTGTTTTCACTTTTCCATTTCCAACTACTAGTAGGAACACCAAAAACTTGGAATGAGCAGCTTGGATGCCATAGAAAATCCAGATTTCCAGAATACAAGACAGAATTGTTGCACTTCTACTAGAAGAAGAGTTCTGGGCTTCTTTTTGGCATCCAAAGCGTCCTCCAAACCATGCTACCAAATACAAAGACGAAAAAAAAAGTAAAAATGATGATTTGATTGCTTAATTTTTTAACAGATTTAATTGATCAAATTGCTCAGGTCAAAGAGTCGTATTTGAAATGTAATCTACACAAAGCATGTAATGGCATCTAGGCTATCAAATGTTAATCTACCGTTTGCCAAAGATGCCTTTCATTTTCAACAATTTAATCCACATGGTCGTGAGTGACATGAAGCTTTGACCAACAGAAAAATTATAGTAAACGATTAACAAATCAAACAACTGTGCTACATGGAAACTTTATGTACTAGTGTCCACGATCCCTAAAAAACACAGATCCCCCACATAATAGACATGTACAGGAGCACAAAAGCAATTGATAGGTAGGACCATGATTATTTTTTCCTCTCTCCCCATGATAAATTCCCCCCAGATCCCATGATTATTCCTCTCTCTCTCTCTCCCCTTTATCTTATTTCCTTTTTGCCTTTGGTTAGGTGGGGGTTAAAAGTTGAGAAAGATGACAAGATCACTTTACAATTGATCTGTTCTTTCTAAACTTAACTTCAAGAACCCTCCCCAAGAAGGATATGCACGACATTATTTGCAACCAAATGACCACACCACCATGTCACACCCATCTCAAGATGCCGGTGTATCCATCCAGCCCAATAAATGCAAGAATCACCCAGTAGGCAAACAGTACCAAATAAGCAATTTCACATAAGAAAAGGTAGGCGAAATCTGTACCACAAATGCGATTTTTTTGGGCTATCGTATTTTTCCCCAAAACTTAGAATATCACAAATGGTGAATGAAATCCACATGAAATAAGCCATTTCACACCAGAATCGTATGTACGGTTTCGACGTGATACACCAATGGTGAATGAAATTGACATATCAGCACTGCTGTAATATCAACAATATCATGTAAATAAGCCCACAAGGGCTCCACTCATCTGGTAGGGGCGACTTGTGAATGTCACCAAGTTGACCGGATGTCACAAGTTTGAAACTCATGGATGGCATCCTTTGCCCCAAGGTCGAAGCTGGTTGTACTCTCCAGTGAGCAGGGGACCTCAAGGGTTTTACCAACAGGAGGCCAGCCAATGTGCGGTTGGTGATTGGGGAGTTTTTCCCTTAGACTACCCCAAAAAAAATCATGTAAAAAAACAAATTGCAAGGTAAGAGATGTACCCTGATTACAGGCATCTGGCCTCCAAACATGAGGACAGCCCCCATCTGAAGAAGGATCCTGAAAGTATCCCTTATGTTGTTTGCATTGAACTCCTTGAAACTCTCTGCACAGTCCCCACCTTGGAGAAGGAAAGCCTTGCCCATGGCTGCATCAGCAAGCTTCTCCTCCAAGTTCCTGGCCTCCCCTGCAAACACAAGTGGTGGGAAGGCTTCCAGAGTCTTCAGCACAGATTGAAGATCCTCCTGGTTGGGGTACTCTGGGAGCTGGAGGACCTTCTTGCTCTTCCACCCATCAAGGGTCCATTTGCCAGAGGGTGATGGGGTTGGCTTCTTTTCTGCTGGGGCCTTCTCTGAGGCCTTGAGGGGCTCGGCTGCGTGAACGGCCGAGACTCTGAGGCTCCTTCTGGTGATGGTGGTGGGGATGTTCTTGATGGTGCAGAGTGGAAATGAAGAAGATTGGTGGTCGACCTGTTTCTGGAGGAGGGAGGTTGTAGAGAGAGAAGAACCAGAGAGAGATGCCATTGCTGCGATGGGGGTTGGGAGGATTTCTGGGGCTTCCCTATAGGACAGAATGAGGTGGGTTTGGTTTATAATGAGAGTGGGAGGTAGGGAGGAGGAGTTTGGTGGCCTTGGACTCAAAGATGGTGATGGTCGTTGGGAGGAAGCCCAGAGAGGCGGAGCAGACAAGCAATAATTAAAGGGTCAAGAAATGTAATATTGCAAGGAAAAAGTTAGGGAGAGAGAGAAGGTTTCTAACTTTGATTGAATCCCCCACCTACTCTCTATATGACCTAGGTGCATTCATCTGCTTATTTTTAATGAAAAATTCATTTTGGTGTCTACTTTGCAATCAAGGTCAAAAAAATATAACCCACTTTTCTGAACTTTTTGACACCCTCAAGTTGAAAGAGAAGGTCAAGTATCTAATTGTGCTCAATTTGTTTGTTCAAGTTCAACAGTACGATTAAGCTACGTTTTTGGAAGTTTTTGAAAAAAGACAAAAACAGAGGCTGATATCAGGAAATGCCGAAAATTGATGCTTTTTCCGAAAATTGGGCAAGAAAAAATTGACTTTTTTTCTATTTGAAGCTTCAAATATGTTGGTGTTAGACTTAGCAATTTCTATCTTTGTGGGGAGACTATGATGCCCTTCCTCAAGTAATAAGGACCTCCTTATCCTTAGCTAGTAGCTAGAGGTCTTCTAAGGTAGGCTGCCAATTTGACCAGAGAAGGTGCACCATCCGTTCAAGAGACCGAGTTTGAGACAAGTCGGATATCTCGCAAAAAAAACGGGTCAGATCAGATAGTCATAACCCAAACCCGAGTTTGAGACAAGTCGGATACCTGATACAAACCCAACCCATTGACAGGCAACACTTTACAATTGCACCAAACAACGACCCTCTCTGGCTAATGAAAATGATGACGGAGAAATGAGTAAATACAGTAAAACCGGGTTCTATTGATTTCAAGAGATGAACTTGATCCATAGAATCAAAGATGGTATGTTGAGTAACTGGCGGATGTCTGCCTAAGCCCAGCTTGCCTTTAAAAAAATGAAAGGGACCCAAATGGGTCGAATCTAAAATGAAGGTTTTTGTAATTTTTTATTGTTCTCGATCTGATGTATTTAGCTGTTCTAAATCCGATTCTCTCGTGTATTTAGCTGTTTCGAATCTGGTTTACATTATTAATGTTGAGCGTACGGGGACACGAATAGCTGCAAGAAAAGAATACAATTGTAAATTTTTATTTTTATAAAAAATAAAATAAAATAAAAAAATAATAAACCTGTTGACTTTTGATTGCTGGTCCAATCAAACCATGCCTAAATGAGAAGAGCCAAAGTGTACCAGCTACCTCATTTTCAAACCTCATCAAACACCTTCCATCCCTCTTCCGGTCTCGCAATCGCTTACCAACCCCCACTAACGTCGTCTCTCCATCTGAAAAGATCAAGTGCAATACGATTGCACAAATATTTGTGCATTAAGCTCCTGATCACCCTCCATCTTGAGGATAGCGCCTGCATTTGTGGGGGCAAGGCCTGATGGAGGGCAATCAAGTGCTTGTGCTTGATGTGATTGCACTTGATCCGGACTCTCTCTACCTACCCACTCGCACGTGTGATGGCAATTTTTGTAAATTTCTTCACACGTACCAACCTCCTTTTTTTATTCGGTGCTAAATTCAAATCCGAAGACAGGTAAAAGAGTGACAACGTCCTTATCATAAGAAAACTCGATTATGGATTTGACTATGTTGGTCAAAAAAGTCTCCTACTCTAATTAAGAAAAAAAGTCCTCGAATAAGTAATTTCGGTTTAGATGCAGGTAGGGCTGGGTTTATGGCTTGGACCGCGTCAGGCTTGGGCCAATTTTTTTAGCCCTGGGCTGCCAAAACCGGGACTAGTGTCGTGCCGTGTGGGGCTAGGAGTGCTGACTAATACAGGCAGCTGGCCTTACCTCTCTCTCTCTCATATGTATATAATAAACCCATAATATCGAATGAGGATCGGATGCACCTTGCGGATCGATTTTGCGCAAAAAATGAGCATTAGTCACGACCACCCTAATGCTCTAGGCAGAAAAAAGATTTCTAGGAGTGGTCATGAGTGCTGTTAAAAGTTCTTTTTACATTAAAACAAAAACGTCACCACTGATCAATGTGTGATAATTGTTTGATAACAATGGACGATTTGCTCGCCCATTGTTATGGGCTATAATATAAGGGCAGAGCCAACCAGGGTCGGACTCTAACCTAAAAATATTTTGTTGAAGGGTTTTGACCAACTCTCCATCCCTTTCTTTATAAATTTTTTAGGATTATAAATAAAGAAAAACATTTTATTCTTAAGTTATAAATATGTTTTTAGCTTTTAAATCTTATTTATTGATATTTTACATGTTCGTTTACTCATTTATAGCCAATAAGAGTATAATTGACATTTTAGAATTATTTTTGATAAATAACTATTTAAAATATTTAATTTATAATAAAAATTATATATTTTAATGGGTTATAATTTGTCAAGGTGTTTTCACAGTATTTTAAACTTAACTAGTTGTATTTTGAAAGTTTGTGATTTTTTTTATTAAAAGAGTATTTTGGTTATAATATTATTTATTAATTTAGAAGTACTAAAACAATGAATGATTAAAGAGTAAAAGTGCATAAATGGTCCTAAGAACAAACCTAATGATTATATAAATGTAAGAATGCATATCATAATTTTAAGATGAACATGTTTATGCTCGTTTAAGAAAAAAATGTGAATGCCTTCATTTTTCATACTTGTATGTCTCATGCATTTGAAAAGTATGCACATATAAAGTATGCTTGAATGGTCGAATAAAATTTTGATTTGTTTATCATATGCAACTTTATGAATGCATATATTATGTTCGAGAGAGACTCTTATGCCCTTGTTTAAAAAGCATGTGTGTGTTTTATACTGGACACGATAAATGTGATTTGACTTATTTATTTTATACAATTATATATGGAGTTGTTTGATTGTTTATTTGTTCATGCAAATGAATGAATGAATGTTATAGATGCAAACAAATGAATGAATGAATGTCATGGATGTGAATGAATGCAATGTGAATGAATGTTTATGTTGATTCTCTTACACCTCATTTTTATAAATGATGAAAATCACACTTTGGTTGTACCATTATAAACTTGGTTTGTATTCTTCAAGTTTGGTTTTGGGTTTTCTACGAGTACGTTGTTAATGTCTTACCACATCATAGATATCATCCTAAAAGATTAGAGTAAAGGACAAGTTGTTGCACACTCAGAGAGACACTCTTACTCATTGCAATCCCTAGGGGATTTAGACTTGTAAATATTAACTTTTGCATTAGATCATTACCATTTCAATGACTTGTAAATATTTTGGAATGAGACAGACTTGTGAATGTTGTTCTTTCTCTTATGCAATAATTAAAATATGATTGTAAATCTCAACTTTTACGTAACTCCTCAATTGTCTTAACCCTTAAATAAATTTTGTCTTCTGCATTTTTATATGTAATTTTTCTTAGAGTAATAACCCCAATCAGGTTGTGTCTAAGTTTAGTTATGTACTGTATCTAATATTGAGAGGTTAATATATGCTCGCGCTTGCACTTAGACAGGTTATCCAGTATTTGAAATGATTGGAATATGGTCGCAGATAAACTCGTTGACATATTACTCGTGAGAGTCATGTAAAACTTTATAACAAATAAATTTTTTTAATTTTTCTCAAAATTTTGGGTTTTAAAAAAAGTTTTAAAATATTAGATTTTTTAAGGATGTTACAGTTGGTATCAAAGCAAGGGTAAGAGTGACCTCGAGTTGCGAGTAAGACCGCCTTTACAAGTAAAGTATTTGTTTATTTATATTGTTAAGGTGCACATATGAGATGTGATGTTATTAAATATGGAAAGACATTGTGTGATGTGCAATGTTTGTTTTAAAACTTAGAAATATGCTATGACTCACAAATTATTTGTGTGTTGTTCTTTTTTTCTATCCAGATAGCTTGGACAAGAAAGGTGAACGACCTTCTGGACACTTTAGCCATTGTGGTTGGGGTGGTGTAACGACAGTCTACTGTGATGGAAGTCATGGGGGCTAACCTATAAAACCTGATTAGTCATCGCTAGAATATGAATGAGGACTTCGGATATAAGAAATTCATAGATATAGACAATCTCGTATTCAAGGGAAAATCTGCCCCCATAGTCGCTGCGAATTGGGCCAAAGAGATTAAACATATTTTCATGGTGCTTCATGTTCTTGAGAATCGACAGGTGGACTTTGCCGCCTATCGATTGAAGGAACAAGCTCTTCGATGGTGGGAGACAGTTCACCAGGTTAAGCTTGAGGACCAAACGATAGTATGGGCACAATTTATAAAGGTATTTTTTGGCCTACTTTTAGAAGCGCGACAAGGTTAAAAAGATGTAGAAATTCCTGGAGCTTTGGCTGGGAGCTTTGTCTTTATCTGATTATATTGCCAAGTTCAGAGGGCTTGAGAGATTATGCCTCAATGTGTATGTCATCGAGGACAAGAGAGCTATGAAATTTACACGGGGTTTGAAGCCTGCACTTCGAACCAAGGTTTTGATTTGAGGACCTGAGACTCTCGTGAAGGCCATTGAAGTGACCACAGTTTTGGAGGAGGATTGAGTTTCGAATGTGAAGGCTCAATGAAAGTTTTATGGGCAGCAGACTAGTGGAGGTTAGCAAAAAAGGAAGTTTCATAGGAAGTAGCTATTTGTTCGGGCTGAAGGTAAGCAACAACCTTATAGACAACCTGCTAGTAAAGAGCGATGCAATAAGTGCACTTGTGTCCATAGCGACAAACCTTATCCCGCCACATCTGTCACTTGCCATTACTTTGGCAAGGGTGGTCATTTTGTTCAGGCTTGCTTTAAGAAGCAAAATGGTGAGAAGAGAGCTATCAAATAGATAGTGAAGGGTAAGTAGCCTCAGCAACAAGGCCGAAATTTGAAACTTCTGGGAGTACCCAACAAGATAGTGACTTGATCTGAGGTACTATTTTGGTTGCTAGTCAAGCTGATTTTATATTATTCGATAGTTCTCCGAAAGTCATCCCAAGGAACGACTTCAAGCTATGAGAACTGGATGATCTTAGTGGTATCCCACCACTTTCGTGCATTATCTTTTAGCCTATACTGTTGAAGTTGGTATTTTTATCCTCTGGTACTCCCAATACTAGGAATACATGTTTTGTTTCCTCGATCAAGCTTTCTGCCAGCTTTGGATCAGTTTTTCTGGCGAAGACTGATGGATCAAGTTTGAGAAAATTCTCATAAGTTATTCCTTCAATATTCTCGTTACGAGGCTGGGCCGGTTCTTGCCTCATTTCATGAATGACAGTTACCAAGTTGTTTATTATTTCTAGCAGGAATCCTTGCGTATGAGACTTCTCGCTCGGTATGGTTCTCCTCGTCGTAGGAGCCATTTATCTATCAACGTGGTTCAGTTTCTTAATGTATATAAGGAAGTAAAATTTTATTTACTTATATACATTCCATCATAACATACATCACCATTATATACAAGCATCACGCCACACTGATGAATATTTGCGATGAAAAATCATACATATGAGTTCGTCGACTCCAAATATAACCAGTTCTTAAGAATTGGGTTTCTTCTTTGACGTAAATGACCTAAAATAGGCCCATTGATTGCCACATCACTTTGGCTTAGGCACAATTAGAGTTGACTCAAGCGGTACTTTCCCACTCTCAAGTGAATGTTGTGGATAGACTAGTGATGTCGGTCCACTCTTCCATACGGTAGCATCATGACTGAGTCCAAAATCATTATGGGTGAATAAAAGAAGTTGTATCCTTCATTCGGGCCGTGCAAGCTAGGCATACATGATGTCAGGTGGTAGCTTGGTGAGCGATTGAATTCTGCAAGGAAATTCAAGTCAAAGTCTATCAGATGTGGTAATTCATCTGAAGTCGATGGGGTACTGATACTCCCAACACTTTAGTGATGTGGTCCATTGATGCGCGAGGTCTTATCCATAAGACCAAGCGATACCCGTCGACCTATATCGATGATGCATTTCCTTTAGTATTCGTTGGCAGAATGCCCATCTTCGCCACAATACTGGCAGTCTTGGACCTCATACAGACATATCCACTCATCATGCATGAACTTGCACTTATAACAGTAGCCTCATGAGTCATGAGTTGCCATCTATACAAAGATGCACCCAATCAGCAAGTTAAAACATATTTACAGTGCGATACCATGAACATGACGGATCTTGAATCAAGTTTCTCAAACATAGGCTTTGATACCAATTCTGTAATGTCATAGATTTTCAAAACAAAGCTAACTTGAAAATTTTATGATTTTTTTCTTTACAACGGAACTTAGAAAATGTTTTAGCAGTGGAAATAGACGATAATGAGTTGTCAGTTTTAGAGAACTCTGGGCAAGTCACAGGTATGTAGCCAAGCTCTCATTGATCACCAAAGTGTTCCATTTATCAAAACAACTTATTTATAATAAACATCACTGCTTGAAAAAGCAGAACTTAGTTTTAATAAAGGAAGCAATACAACACTGTCTAGAGAAACCCTGAAACTCGATGTCGCATTGCTCCACATATCATAACGCAGATTCAACACCTAAAATTTCTATTAAATGGAGTCAGAACCATTGTTGGTCTGGTAGGCAAACATTCATCCATGCATTCAATCAAGCATCAACTCATGCAAAGACCAGTCAGGGTCACAGTTCGCAACAATGATGCTTAAGTCTCCATGACTTAGCGTATATCGTGATAGCCTCCTTAGGACTACGAGTTGAACATCTCGCTCAAGTCTCTACAACTTAGCGTGAGCCTCTTTAGGGCTATAATTTAAATATCTCGCTCAAGTCTTCAAGACTCAGCATAGACCTCTTCAAGGCCTCATCTGGGATGTCAAGCTCAAGTCACCATGACTTGGCACATCCGTATCTTACAAATCCAAGCGCAAGCTTCTTGAGCTTAGCTTATCGTATGGATACAATACGGGTCTTTGCTCTATTGGTCCAATAGTGTATCAATCATGACACCTTTCTCAAAGTTATACAAGACTTGACAGAATAATGTTCATTCATTCATACATCGCTGAACCTAGAGCTAATGCATTGTTTTGATATTAATGGTTCACCCCTGGTATACGAGAGAAGTTTTGTTCAGACATCAACGCAACGTTCTAGGGGTTGATTATTTCATGTATTTTAGATACCCCAGAGGCATGTTGACTTCATCCATGATAGGGTGGTAGAACTCATACCAGAATAACCCTATCAGGCCGGTTCAGATGCATTCTCTACTGCAGTAGTCGGTTTCAATCCTTAGATATTTAAGGATAACCACAACCTCCATACCACCTGAGTGACAGGAGGTCCCTTTAAATTCTATCAGGTTTATAATCAAATATATGTTACTCGCGACTGTACCATCATCGTCTTCCACAATGAGCATTAGTCCTGAAGGGGTCCGACGGTCTTACGATTACTTGTCGGTTATTTGCATGTCATTCGGGTAACCCAGTGCCTTCCGTACTGAGGATATATATACCTGACCCCATTCAGTATTCCCCAAACATAGTTATCAATCCCGGGGTTCATGCGACCTTAAGTCTTATTCATATGCATGCTTGACTCTGCTCTCGGTATCTACGACATCACGAGCACCTTACCTCTTTCGAGTGGACAACATACTCTCGCTCTTCGGACCTTATGAGTCTAGTTATGTAACAGTATCTCAATGAGCATGCATATAACACGATCTCAACAGATCGACTGCTCAGCGTATATCATCGCAACAAGCACTTGGCCTAGTTAAGGCACAACAACTATTTTGGTTCTTCGGCCCTTATGAGTAAAGTGCCCTTACAGGCGAATACGAGAATGAGCCATGCTAGCAGTGTTCCAATAACAAGGCATCCTCGTGTCATTCAACCGGTTCAAGCAATTCTTTTGCCAACCATTTTGACAACACTGCTCTTATTTTGACGGTAGAAGTGTGATGACTCTTTTTACTTTGTAGAAAGTATTTGACAAAACTTGGGCAACACCTCCTCTATATGATGAAGTAACATGCTACGTTCTTTCTGAGCTTTGTTGAGCTTCTTCATAAATTTTTGCAACACTTCCTCTTTTTGACGGAGAAAGTGTGCATTTCTTTTAAGCTCGGTGAGCATCTTTTCAAAAATTTGGTAGAATTTCTTCTTTTTTGATAGAGAAATCGCTACGCTTAACTTAGGAATGGATGCACACCATTGTGTGTACTTCGCATCCATCAAGATTCGTTGGAACCTTGGTCCATATCCAGACCATGCGTAAGTGACTTAAGTTTTTACGAAAAAATAATTTTATGTAAAGGTAAAGTCTTTTCAATAGGAGTTTCATTCATTAAGCAAAATATTGATCAAGGAGCGACAATGAAATCGCATTGGCGATTTAGAGTTGATCTCTATTTGAATGCTCATTTATGTGCACTATATGTAATATAAGCAGGAGCCCGTGCTTTATAATGCAGTGGCGTAAATGAGTGCATATTTAGTATTCGATGAGGAAAATCAAACTAAATAACTTATAGAAAAGCAACTACATATATATTTGCAGAAAGCATAAGCCTTGGCATCGTTCGACGCAACGACAATCTTAAATGCATAATTTAAATTATGAAAAGTAGCAGCCTTGGCATCGTTCAATGAGACGATAATCTTAAAAGCATAGTTTTAATTGTAGAAAGCAGGAGCCTTGGCATCATTCGACGCAACAATAATCTTAAAATCATAATATAAATTGCAAAAAGCAGGAGCCTTGGCATCGTTCGACGTGACGATAATCTCAAATACATATATATATAAGAACTAATATCCAACGATAGTCGCAAGGCATGCGCATAAACACTGAAGTATCTTGGAGAGCATAAACCAAGGACTAGGGCTAGATACCATTTTTAAGAACATATATACTCTGTATTCAACATACATATCTAACAATAGTCGCAAGGTATGCGTGTGAACTCCGAAGTGTCCTAGAGGGCATAAACCAAGGACTAGGGATAAATACTATTTTAGAACATATACGATATATATATATATTACAATACAACGCAGTAAATACTTGAGAGAGATGGATCCATGAAGCAAACTTTCCCTCTAATCGGTGAAGAATGGCTCTGGTACGCTCTTTTTGCTTCGAACTGGGTTCGAACCTTCTTTCAAAAGGCTAAACTAGGTCAGATGAGTTCGACCTAGTTGAGAAAGAGGAAGAGTAGGTCAAGCTGCTAAACCCAAGTAGTTTGAACCAAACTGGGTTCGAACCAAGTCAACTGGGTCAAGCAGGTTCAAACTTAACCCAACTAGGCTAGGTCTAGGTTAAGTGAATCAAACTTAGGTTTAGGACCAAAAAGAACTTTGTCTTTGACTAAACCCAACTAGGTTCAAGTCAAGTCAACTAGGTTTGGACTAGGTTGGTAGGCTCAAACCCACTCAGGCAAGCTAGGCTAGGTAGGGGAGGTTTTAGAGAGAGAATAGAAGAGGGGGGGATCAATTTTTATGAGAAGAGAGAGAGGGGAAGTGCTTATTTATAGGCAAAAGAAACTTAGCTTGTAAGTTTCTTTCTTTCCTTTTGCCCATGGCTTTCTGGATAAAGGCTAAAGGTTCTTTTGAGGTAGGGCCTACATAGAATATTTTGTGGGTCTCAAAAGATATTTTCTGAAGAATATTTTTGTAGGTCCCACTAATATTTCTGTGGGTCTTGCAAAAATTTTGGGTTTTCGATGATTTTTTTCTGAAAAATTTTGAGTACGCCATTCTCTTTGTATTGATGTAACTAAGAAAGTTGGCTCATACAAATCTCTTGATTTTACTCAGGGAGGAAGTTATGGATCCCTAATTGTTTGAGCATATATCCATGAAGATACAAATATCCTAAGTATAACTGGTTTATAGAAATCGATTTGATTCTTATTTTGAGTTCATATGCTATTTTCAGTTGAAATGCCTTATGAATTTATTCAGAGGTTTTGCTGAAAAATTATGGGTCTTACACTGATAGCGGTGGTTTTATTGTCTATTTGAATGCTTCAGGCATGAGTTTAGGGTGTGTTTTGATGTAGTATGATAAGGTTATAGCTTACACATCACGTCAGTTGAAGACTCATGAGCGCAACTACCTAACGCATGATCTCGAGTTGGCTATTATAGTCATTACGTTGAAGATATGGCGACATTATTTGTATGAAAAGTAGTTTAAAGTGTTCACAGATCACAAGAGTTTGAAGTATTTATTTTTTCTAAAAAGGTTGAATATGCGACAATATCGATGGTTGAAATTCATTAAAGATTATGATTTTTTTTATCCTACCATCTGGGTAAAAATAATATTATAGTCAATGTGCTTAGCAAGAAGTCTATAGTGTTCTATCCAAGTGCCTTAGTGGAAGATGAAAACTACTAAAAGATTTTATTGTGTGGAGGCCCTTTGTTGTGGGCCAAGGCGCGTTCAAGCTGGCTAGCCTAGTCATGTAACCTGATATCTTCATCAGGATCATCATAGTGTAGTAGAAGGACCTTCAGTTTGATAAGCTGAAGGCCCTTACTCAAGTGAGCGATATCTCTTTCTATCTTAGAGAGTATAAAGGTATTTGTATGAAGGACCCTATTTGGGTACCTAATTATTTTGACTTGAAGTGTAAACTTCTAGTTGAGGCTCATAAATCTCAATATACCATCCACCCTTACAGTACCAAGATGTTTAAAGACTTTCAACAACAGTATTGGTGGAATGACATGAAAAAAGATATTGTAGTTTATATTTTGAAGTGTCTGACTTGTCAGATAGTCAAGATCAAGTATCAGAGACCTGGTGGTCTATTGCAACCTATTGAGATTCCTCAGTGAAAATAGGAAGAGATTACTATGGATTTTATTATGGGGGCTACCCAAGACTCATCGTTAGTATGATTTTATCTGGGTAATCATTGATAGATTGACCAAGTTAGCGTATTTCTTACCTATCTGAGCTACTCAGACCCCAGAGAGTCTTGCAAATCTTTATATAATGGAAGTGGTTTATTTGCATGGTGTACTTATCTCAATTATATATGATCCTGACACTCATTTTATTTCATAATTTTGGGGCCAGTTTCAGCAAGTCATGGGTATGAAGTTGAAGTTTAGCATAACTTTTCACCCTCAGATAAATGGTTAGTCTAAGAAGACCATTCAGACCCTCCAGGATATGCTTTAAGCTTGCGCCTTGGATTGAAAAGATGATTGGGATATTCACGTGATTCTCGTGAAGTTCATATATAACATTAGTTTTCATGCAAGCACCAACATGGCACCATATGAGGCACTCTGTGAAAGGCCATGCAAATCACCTGTTTATTGGGACGATGTTGGTAACCGTAATATAGTCACTTATGGCAGTTTAACACTATATTGATCAGGTTCAAGTTATTTGTGATCGTTTGCACACAACATAAAGTCGTCAAAAGAACTATGCAAATCGTCGTTGTATAGAGCTTACTTTTGAGGTAAATGACTTTATGTTTATAAAGATTTCTTCTACCAAGAGCATGTTTCATTTTATTGAGAAGGATAAACTCAATTTGAGGTATGTTAATCCTTTCAAGATCATGGAAAAGATTGGCAAGGTAGCTTATCACATGAAGTTGCCACCTTAGTACTCGTAGATTCATGATGTATTTCATCTAGCCATGCCGATGAAGTATGTTCACGACCCTTCTCATATAATTTAGTATGAGGATGTAGATATTCAAGAGGATTTGTTTGTTATTGAGAGACCGATTTAGATTGTTGATAAAAAAGCAAGTTTTGCAAACCAGAACCATTCTCTTTATCAAAGTGATATGACAACATCACGGTACCAAAGAGTATACTTGGAAACCCGAAGTGAGTATGCATGAAAAGTACTCTTAGTTATTTATATCCGAGTAAAAATTTTAAGGATGAAATTTCTTTTAAGGGGGTAGGATATCAAACTTGTAAATTTTTATAATTATAAATAAATAAAAAATATTTTGTCCTTAAGTTATAAATGTGTTTCTAGCTTTTAAATTTTATTTATTGATATTTTACATATTTATTTACTCAATTTTGACTAATAAGGGCATAATTAGTTTTTTTAGAAATATTTTTAATAAATTACTATTTAATTTATAATGAAAACTAGATATTTTAGTGAGTTATGATGTGGCAAGGCGTTTTCACAGTGTTTTGAACTTAACTAGATATATTTTGGAAGTTTGCAAAAGAAATTCTATTAAAAGGGTATTTTGGTCATAAATATTTTAAGTATAATATTTTAATCAAATAGTATTTATTAATTTTGAAGTACTAAAACAATGTACCTATTTTTCATATGATGAAAATGCAAAAGTGCATAAATGGTCTTAAGAACAGACCTAATGATTACATAAATGTAAGAATGCATATCATAGTCATGACATGTACATGTTTATGCTCGTTTAAGAAAAGAATGTGAATGCCTTCATTTTTCATAGACTTGTATGTCTCATGTACTTGAAAAGCATGCACATATAAAGTACACTGTAATGGTCGAATAGAATTTCAAATTGTTTTCATATGTAACTTTATGAATGCATATGTTATATTTGAGAGAAACTCTTATGTCTTAACTTGTTTGAAAAATATGTGCATGTGTTTCATATTGGACACGGTCAATGGGATTTGACCTATTTATTTTATACAATTATATGCGAAGTTGCTTAATTCTTATTCATTTATGCGAATTAATGAATGAATGTCATGGATCCGAATGAATGAATTAATGAATGTCATGGATGTGAATGAATGTTGATATGGATTCTCTTGAACTTCATTTTATAAATGATGAGAATCACACTTTAGTTGTACCATTAGAAACTTGATTTGTATTCTTCAAGTTTGGTTTTGGGTTTCCTACGAGCATGTTGTTAATGCCCTACCACATTACAAATATCATTCTAGAAGATTAGAGTGATGAAAGAGTTGTCGCATTCTCAAAGTGACACTCTTACCCATTACGATCCCTAGAGGATCCAAACTTTATTACTTTTCAAATTTATAAATATTAACTTTTGTACTAGATTATTACCATTTCAATGACTTAAATATTTTAAATTGAGAGAGGCTCGTGGATGTTGTCCTTTCTCTTATGCAATAATTAAAATATGATTGCAAATGTCAACTTTTACGTAACTCTTCAACTGTCTTAACCCTTAAATAAATTTCGTCTTTCATATTTTTATATGTGATTTTTTCTAGAGTAATAACCTCAATCATGTTTTGTCTAAGGTTGATTCTATAACTGGGAGGCTAATATACGCTCGCACTTGCGCTCAAGCGATCTTCTACTTCTCAACTCTTAATTAACTAGAAGTCTCCTAATTTGGTTAAAGTCAAAGTAGCTAATTAGTTTTTTCATAGTTCTAAAGAGTCCTAGTTATCTACTATGATTATTTATTTCCTAGTTCATATAGAAGTCCTAATTAGCTTAGGATTTTATAAACCAACTTAAAAATAAAATTAGAATTAATTGAGATAGTAACGAGAGGGATTTCCTAATGAAATTAGGAAATATCCCAAGGCATTATAAAAGGAACCCCTTATGGACCGCCCATAGTGGGACTCTCAGTTGAGGCACTTGGGTCATTAAAATGCATGGCATAGTAAATTCTTGAGTGTGCTCTTTATTTCGATGTCTGGCCTTATGAGTGCCCATAGGGATACATACAGAAGAGAAACAGAGACCTTAAACTTGAACACAATTATTTTATAAAAATGTGTGAAAACATGCCTTAATAATTCATATGTAAATTCATGATTTTGTTTTTGTTTTGTGGCATGTTGCATAAAAGTATTAAATATGCATGTTTAGTTGAACGTCTTGTGATGATTATGTTACAGTATACATATTATAACTGATATGTGATTTCATGTATGCTTATCTCTATTTACATATGCATTGTTATTGTGTTTCTACTGATATTTGATGAGTCTAACCCCTATATTATCAATATTTAGGTAATGAATAGGAAGTTGGGGTGATAGTAAGATGTGTGTGGTGCAAAAAAATATTTTTTTAGATCTTGGATTTGCTTTGGGAACAATTTATAAATTGTTAAGATGTTATTTTATTTAATTATGTTTCCCAAATGATTCAGTTAATTCATAAATCAAATTGTCATATTAGATATTAGATTCCTGACTTGAAACTGAATCATGAGTTGGACCTAGACCCAAGTCTAATACAAGAATTGGATCCAGTCTTATACTATGGTTAAATACTTGTAACCCGGCCAAAAAATTTGACCAAAATTAAAAATGAATGTTTCTGTTGTACTTCAATTTTCTTTGATAAAGGATTCTTGTCCTTGATTGCCTCATTCTTGAACTCAGTTTTAGTGGACTATTAGCACAAAAATTGACTTCCTAGAGCGTAATCCGATTAGAGCAATGTCATTCACATGACCTTGCATAAAAAAATCATGTATTTTCAGGTTAAAACTTAAAGGCGTTATAAATTGTAAGAGTGAATAGAACCGTTCGTCTGATATAATCAATCATCGCCGCACAACTCACTCGAGAACAACGATAGTGAATAGAACCAATTGTTCATTATAATCAATCCCTGCCGCATATCTCACTTGGGAAACTTGGAAATGTGAGGGTGGAACCCATTTGCACCTCCATCAAGTGAGATGTGTGGTGGTGATATATGATCATAACAACTTTCGAGTGACACTACCAAACATCTCTATCAACTGGGATGTGCGATTAAGATTGTGTGAATGTTAGAAGAGCCTTGTGTTTTGCATGACAGTACCAAATGTTTGCAAGTAACAATTACCAATTGCTAAATCCAGGCAAATATTTGGAACAAAATTTTCCTTATAAGCTCCTAAATGCATTGTTGGCAAATCAGTTCCCCTCATTCCCTATGTCATCTCTATCTTCATACCCAGTGCATCAAAATAGTTAGAAACTTTGCCTGTTTGATGTATGCTCACCGCCATTACCAACCTAGGGTTACCTAAGCCCCCAATAACTCTTCTCTCTTTATCTTTTTTTTATTTTCTTGTTATTTTATGTATTTTTTTATAGGCAAGCTGGGGGTTAGGCAGACCCCCACTAGTTATACAACCATACCATTGTGATTTGAACTTGCAATGTCCCAACACAAGGTGACGTGCACTCACTTGCAACGTCCCAACACAAGGTGACTTGCATCGTCCCAAATATTTTATGTTATTTTTATGTATTTTTTTAGTTATCCTAGATATTTCAAGTTCTTGTTTCTCTAGTATTTTGACATTATCTTGGGAATTTTCCTCTAGTTTTTTTTATATATTTTAATTAAAAAAAACCATTCCAAGTGCAGAGACCTAGTCGCTAGGGGTGCACACTAGCCGAGCCTAGGCTGTTCAAACTCGGCTCGCTCAGAAACACCTTTGTTCAAGCTTGGCTCGAGCTCGGAGCCGAGCTAGAATAGCCTTGTCCAGACTCGGCTCAATTTTGAGCTCGAGCGGAGGCGAGCTTTTTCTTGAGTTTTAAAAAAAATGTACATATCTTTCACTTTTGAAGTGAAGGGATTCAATCCCTAGCCTCTCCAAAATGTGTACAAATGCCTCACTGTTGGGCAAGGCTGACCATTTTTTACTATTATGACAAAAAAAACACATATTTTAAAAATATGGGCTACATTATTGTAAAATGTGGAAAGTTATACTCGCAGCAGATTCAATAGCATGACCTTTCCTATAAAAGACAAAATCCTGCCCGTTTGAGAAACACTAGCTATTGTTTATACTTTTACCAACATGTATTACATATACTATTTTTACAAGCCTAATCGAGCTTTTTGAGCTTTATCAAGTTTAGTGGCTTGATCAAGCTCGGCTAGTTTATGTAGATCGAGCCTGGACTTGTGTACGGGTTGAGCCCATGCCATTCACTTTCACGAACAAGCTCAAGATGAGTTTAAATGGGTTGAGCCCAAGCTAGCTTGGCTCGTTGTGCATCTCTACTACCCTTGCTGGCTCAGCCTGTTGTACTTACGGTCTCTGTCCAGTCAACCTATAACTCTGAGGGCTTACCCCTCAACCCCAGGAAGTCGCTAAGCTTCGACTTACGTAGTGCCCATGGGATTTGAACCTAGACTGCCTGTCAACGAGCCTAGGCCCCATCCCACTATGCCAAACCCCTTGGTCTGGATTTTCCTCTAGTTTTAGCTACAACAATCCTAGATTTTTTAACTCTCTTTAAAAGCCTACAAAATTCTGACTAAAACCTCTCTTGTTTTCTTAAAAACCTAGTTTAGGATATTCAAAATTCTCATTTTAAAAAATTTGAGATTTTTTTTAGCTTTCTCAAATCTTTTATGATTTTTGAGTTTTTTCTAATCATTATTTGTAAAAAATTTTGCTTTATACTTTTTAAGTTGCCTTATGTTTGCAACTTAACATTCCTTAGGTCCTTTTTTTTTGTTTAGAAGAAAAATTCATTGGTAAAGTAACCAAAACAGCGACATGATGTCACCAAAAGGAAGAGGAAATATACAACACAGAAATTAACAAAAACTCAGATCAAATCCCGATGGCACACAGGTGTGTCCATAGCTTTCAGAGGTGGGCCATGTGAGGCAAGATGGTCATGGCCCCTACCCGGGGTTTTCTCTCACTTCGATGAGGGTTCCTTGTCATAAAAAAAAGGAATTAACAAAAATATAAAAAAAGCAAGGGGACTCCTTAGGGGGCAAGGGGTGCACCTGAGTTTTATGCTACCAGAACAGTGACTGTATGGCAGACTAAGCCATCATGACTAGGTCTATTACATAATTATAAAATCATATTAAACATAAGACAAAGTTCTTAAGTTCTTTAATCAACTTAAACCTTTTTCCACCCAATATTTAATATTAATGTGATTTTTGTAAGTTTATAAGACTTTATTCACCAAAGTTCTCAAGCTTGTTAACCTACTTAAACATTTTTTTACTCAACATTCAATATTAATGTGTTTTAAGGTTTGTAAGTTTCTATATTTCTATTTACTAAAGTATTTAGGTATATCTGCACAAAATGTGCTTTTAATAACTAAATGCATTCAGTTTTTTCATATGAAGATATTATTTTTATAAGTTGCATCCTCGTATGTAAAGATGAAACACATTTTACAATTAATGTTTTTAAATATCAAAGCATTCTTACATATTTTAAAACTTTTGCAAACTTTTGATAGCTTATAACTATGATGCTTATATTGCAAGGGAAAAATATGTAGAAAGATACTATGCAGAAATTCTAGAAGGCAATAGTAAAGTTAAGCACCTTTCATACATAAGTTTATTTATTTAGCTTCCTACATGGTCGAAGAAAAATTCTATTCTCTAGAAAAGTAATAGCCTAAACTTTGCATCTATTCCTATAATACCAAATAATTTGATCCTAAAGCCAAACATTCTTTCACTCTATGCAAAAAGAAAAAAATGATGATATTTGAAAATGTTGAACTATTAAAGAGATTATAATCCTGAAAAAAATTAGAATATTTTCAAAGTATCAAATACAAAATACATGTAGATATTTTTTCAAGATTTTCCCAAAACAAACTTTTTTTATTTGTCACAAATTTTTTCTAACAGGGATTTGCAAAATTGATGCCACAATATGAACATGTATTTTCTAGAGTTTAAAAAATATAAAAGGCAATAGATAATTATTTAAAGGAATAAAAAGAGATTTTGGTGAAGTAGGCAAGAATCAGAAGAATAAAAAGTCCAGAGAAGGCTAAAACTTAAATTCTTTGATGCCAGAGAGCATGCAAATATCATAGCCAAATGAATTTGATGTATTGCATTTCTGGTTCT
Source organism: Nuphar pumila (assembly GCF_984573655.1). NCBI lineage: Eukaryota > Viridiplantae > Streptophyta > Magnoliopsida > Nymphaeales > Nymphaeaceae > Nuphar > Nuphar pumila. Next base: position 138,748,337 of record NC_143252.1, on the reverse strand, counting down.
TATGATAAAAATTATGTTTAGTTAGTTACTTGCAAGATAATGTAAATAAGAAAATTTTTGATTCATGAGACAACATATGTTGATAACATATAGAAAACACTATGTTACTCAGTAGTCACCACCTCTTCTGAAAGAATATCAAGAAATGATACAAGACAATTTAATTAACAAAAGGATATGAATATAATTCAAATAATTTAGTTTATTCTCACAAATTAGTAAAATTAACACAAGAGAGAAACCTGCAAGTTGGGTTTAGTGCGAAGGGGCTTATTCTCTCTCATAAGCTAAAGCTTGAAACCATGAAAGTCAACTTTTGAGATTACTACACCTCAATCCTAAGAAATTGAGAACACTAGGAGAGAAGGTTACAGTGAAATGAGAGCAAAACAAGATCATTGAATTACATAATCAAATAAAAGACAAAATTGTACATTCCGCACCATATTTATGATCATTATAGAGTAACCAAATTTCAAACATGTCTACTCAGTGACAATATGCAGATCTCTGAAAAAAAAGAAAAAACCTCAGAAGCGATCACAATAAAACAAAAAATAATTTGGTATATCATAAAATATGCTACTAGATGGATATCCTAGTGGTGAAACAAACTTGATTTATTGTAGGTGCTGGCCCAACTGATCATTAAGTATTGGACTCATCACCTCTAAAGTCATATTGGAGAGATGCATGTGGAAATAGAAGCAGTATAATAAATAAAAAAATGTTGGCTACAAAAATTGTGAAAAACAAGTTTTTCAGCTTACAATGATGATAGATTCTCTGTTAGATACCCTACATGCTTTCGTGTAGTATGAAAACATGAGACATTTTTCCATCCTAGGTCCATACCAGTAGGTTTTTTTATAATCTCAAAAGCTGAGGCCACTAGCATTTTAAAAATGAGAAAGAATGATGGTATGTTAGTGACTTTTTGAACAAATTCATACCTTCAACATAGAAAACTCTTTTTCTTATCCTAAGAACTAGAACTCTTTAAGAAAATAGTGAACTCTTCATGACAACTGATCATATGTATATTTGTACATATCTGTTCATATATACAATTTTGTTTATATATTCAAGGAATATCTCATTTGTATAATTCTCCCCTTATTTGATTAAGAAGTATTCTTTTTTAAATTCATATAAATATATACAAAACATTGTTTTATCTAGACCTTCTCGATTGACCATACAATGGATTTTGCAAATAGAGATTTTATTATAACAAAATGCTTATAAAAAACAGACACAATGTATGGGGTTGTAGAGAGAGAGAGAGTTGGAAATCAACCAATCAAATAGACCTGCTTCATTGGAATCCTCAAAGTCAAGTTATTTTTTTTCATGAAAGACCAGAAAACCACCTTTTGAATCAAAGACCTAGTCACGCTGGCTCAGTCACCTTACCCACACTATAAACCAGTGGCACACCCTTTGCCCCCAAGGAGTTTCCCGACGACTGAGCAAGGACTTATACATTGCTCTCATTAATGCAAGGTGTTTTGACACTCATGGTAATGAAATCGTGACCACCTGTCTAGTGGCCAAAGGCCCCTCCACTGTGCCAAACCCCTTGGGGCACTCAGAGACAAGTTCAAGACAACACAAATGAAGCCAGTGAAAATGGATTGGGTTTGGTTAGAGTTGTCTTAGATTGGATCTAAAACGTGGATCCACTTGTATATTTGAACAAAACTCAGTTTCTTTCCAACAAATTTTCCTGATTCAACATCACAACATAGGAAAAATGAATTTGGATCTAACCTTATTTTAATTATATCCAGTTTGAACCCAGATGCTACTTCAAACCCATTGCTTCAAAAATAGGATTCTTGAGTCTTTCGGCCCATATCCACAGTGATCAGCTTGGAATCCAACCCGTCTTCACCACTCAAGCCCTCACTCAAACTCCAAGCTTATTAAACAAAATAAAAATATAAACCATTTACAAAAAACCACCTGAAATCTGCATTATTAGTTATTAGTAATGGATTACATTCAACTAGGAGTGGGCAACAAGCCAGGCGGCTCGATGGGCCAAACCGACCCGGCCCGCCATGGACCCAGTTTGGGCCATGATTTTAGGTCCAGGCCCGTTAGGTACCGGGCACAAAATCAGACCCATTATATACGTGGGCTAGGCTCGGGCCGGCCCGATGGGCTTGAATTATTTATTAATTTTTTTAATAATATTTTTTTTAAAATTAACTATTACATAATAACTTGGATAACTATTACTATCTACCTAATTAGTTGCATGGGAACATGCTATTTGTTAATTATTACTATTTACCTAATAAATTGCATGAGAACTTGCTATTTGTTAATTATTATTATTTACCTTTCTTATATAGTGTAGCATTGTATCATAATATATCTGATAATATGTTAACGCAGTGCATGGTGCTCTGTTCTGTGCAAGAATTTTTGGAGACTATATATAATAACATGGGTGGATATGACACCTGAATTTTTTTTATAATTTTTAAAGAAATAAAGATAATCTATTCAGTAAGTAACCCTAGTTAAATTTTACGGACAAAATTTTTTTTAAGGAGGGTTGGATGTAACACTTGTGATTTTTTAAAAATATTTTTAATGTATAAAATAATATTAATAAGGATTTTTATGTGAAAAAAATATAAAATGACAATTTAGTCTAAGTTGAATTATAAAAGATATTTTATGAAGAATTCAAGTTTGATTTGAGTGAAATTCATATTTAAAATTAAATTTATGAAAAAGATAGAATTTAATAAAATAATTGATAAAATTATTCTAAATAAAATCGAATATGATTTTGGATGAATTTAGGTTTAATTTGATATAGATGTAATGTGATTTATTAAATTAGAATTGGTTTTGGTTGGATTTGAAATCCAAATTTTAAAAGTTACTAAAAATACTAAATAAGAATTTTATGTAATGATTCTAGTTGAATGCTATTTCTATGTTTCCTAAAAAAATTAGGTAAAATATAAAAGAAGAAGAAAATTAAAAATATCAAAAGCCAACACAAAAGAAACTTTGTGTGGACTTTTAAGACATAGAGAGGAAGCTCCCTAGGATGGGACGTCCCATCCTAGTGAGCACTCCTTGGCCAAAGTAATATCTCAAAAGCAATGTTAATAAAAGTCAAAACTTACTAAAAAAAAGTTAGATAGTTTAGTGAATTAAAACCTAAGCGATAGGATATGATATTTAGTAAGTTAGAGAGCCCAAGAAGGAACCTCCCATGCTTGTGGGCCCTCTTGAGGATGGTTAGACTAAGAGGTAAGTTAGGATATCTTAACATGTGTATCAAGTGGTTACATAGTATAGTTACATAATATAAGGTTTAATACTTAGTTATATTAATATAGCTAAGTGGAATTAAGTAAATACAATATATGTGATTTAGGAATTTTCAAAATAGGATTTTAGAAAGTTAGTGTTAGAGTTGAGAAAGGTTTTAAAGGTTTAGAGGCTTGAAAAAAAATAATATAAGACCCAAGGAAGAGTTCACGCCCCCCTTATTGGCTCTTTCTTATTTTTTTTTCTTATTCTCTCTTTTCACTTCTTTCTCTTTTGTTTTGTCTTTTTCTCCATTAGTGTTGTGGGGTGCTAGAACTCCATTAGAGAGAGTGCAATCATGTTGTTGAAGCCATGTTTCGAAGGAGGTACGGTTCGAGCCTATGAACCGGTTATTCAATTTTTTTTGCGTCTATCGATTTTGATAAATCGAGTTTGGGGGTTCTAATCTGATTCACGTAGATTAGAATCTATATATATGGGAATATTTCTAGGATTTAAGATATTTATTTGAGACTTATGTAAGTCCTAATGAGATTAGGATTTGATATAGATCTTAATCCCACAAATACCCAAAAATGTTTTTGAGAAAACCCCCAATTTTGGTGTAGATTTAAGTTTTTTCAAAAAATAAACAGTGCATCAGATTCGTAGAGATTGAATCAGACCTAGATATGATCGTAAAGAACCATATCAATCCCCTGGACTAGTCGGTTTTTATAAAAATTCAATTTGGATGCGAAGATTAAGTCGTTTATGCATCAGATTCGTATATTGGGCCTACACGATTAAGCGGTTTCGTCGACACAGATGCGAGTAGGGTCAAAAACTTATTTATTCATAGATCGGTTCTAATCAAACTCCATCTATGGTTTAGTTTAGTCCTAAGGTGTTCTGGATGGGTTTGGTTTTGAAAAAAATATATACGTGTTTCTCGATTTGCGAAAAGAAAAGAAAAAGTTTTCAAAAAATCTATGCAAGGAAATTTGGGTAAGGATATTTGGCCTTGTTCGTATCGAGGGATGTGTTGCAAGGGGATGGACCAACACTGGGTCATTTATAAGTATTTTCTTGACATGAATCAGACTAGATCAACCCTGATATAAGTATTAGATTGTGGATTTTCAGAAAGAGAAAGAATATGTATATCCTCATTCGTATAGAAAAATAATTAGATAGAGATGCATGTTTATTTCTAAACCGTTGTATATTATTGTTTTGTATGGTTTCAACCTGTAATAGAGGACTAAATCCTTCATAATTTATTCATGCTTTCAGTTCTGTAAACATTCATATACGAAGTTCATGTTTGGTTAATCAATATTTGGTATTGTAAGTCATTGTGTCCCGAAAGGTGTAATATTGCATTGTGATCTTAATTGTGCAAAATTTATTTTGATAGTTTGTTTAGATTAAAATAGTTCATGCATGATATTATATCAACTAAATGTATTATGTTTCACTGGTAATGACTAACATAAAAACATAATTCATTATTGCACATGACTCGGTTTGATTGTTCACCCATTCGAGCAAACCCATCATCGTATATGACTTCTAACCACTACCTGGTAAAAAGTTTATATCTTTCTCATCCAGGAGAGCTTTTATGAATGGTTTGCGGTATGTGAAAACTAACAAAATTTCTCATGTTTTATAAAAAAATGGGTTTTGTTCTATGTCTATGTATAGAACAATGACTATTGAAATAACAGAACAAATTCTTACCTAACCGGTTCCTGAATTAGGGATAGATTGGCTAAGCTCTACAATGTATTGATTCTTTATAAGAATGTCTGTATATGAATGCACACACAACATGAATTATGGACAGTAATGAGGTGTATAAGGTTTATATAAGCATGACATATAATGAATTATCTTGCATGTTTATGACTAATGAGACATTGCCACTGAATTGCATGTGCATGTGTAGTGTAATACAACTTGTGATTGTGTATGAATACATATTAAAATGTTCAATGCCTGTGAATGAATGTATATGTAAAAAAAAATGTGTTATAATTATCATGCATGACATGAAAGCATTGTTGGCATTGAATTGTGTATCTATGTGCCCAAATTAGAGGCTTGAATATGAGTGTTATAGATTCATCATATATGTGTGCATGAAATGAATAGAGTTAATGTAATTGAAAGAGTATGTTATAAGCATTAATTCTATTGAGGCTTACAATAAGAAGGTAAGCGATACTCCAAGCTTCTTGGAGTAAGTTTTTGAGCACGAAAGGTTGCTCCTCCCCAATCACGAAAATAGAGAAAGTATCTACATTAGCCGTGGGGTGACATGTTAAGAAGCTCACGAGTAAAGTCTGATGCATCAGGTTAAAGGTATTGAAAGCTCTCTTTCGACTAGGTCATCCATCACCTGGGACTAGTGAAAGGTGCTCAGTCAGGGTTAAGAAGTGAAACCAATAATTATTTATGCATTTATTTAAGCATGACATGCATCAGATAAAAAAAACTTAAATAAAGACAATTAAAAGTCACTCATGCATAAGAAGGTTATTCATTTTGCATTGCATGAGAAGGTTATTCGTTCTGCTTTGTTAAGTGCATGTATTATTTCCTATACATGCATAAAATTGCAGTTATTTTTGAATGTCAATCCTGTTATGCAACTTTGATATCATACATATCTGAAATGAATAGTTGCTTGAATTAATTTATGAATTTATTGAATATGTTTATATATATTAATTCGGTTTATCTGTGTCGGTATTTTTCTAACAAACTTTCACGAGTCAGACTCATTCTATGAGTTTTCAAGTGAAGTATGATGTATAGTTGTGAAGCGGATGCGAAATGCTTAGTCAACATCGGACCTGACCCACTTCACATTAGCCCATGAGCTTCTCTTTGCACCAAAGGCCGTTGATAACCAGGCCAAAACCTTGCTTGTTAGTCAAAGATTGGACCATTGACTGGGCCGACCTGGCCCGATGCCCACCCCTACATTCAACTACCTATTTTATCTGAATTCATTTCAAATAATACCTGCCTAATACACAAAATAACGTTTTCATCCCTTATTTATTTATATAACAAATCATCGTATGACAAGCTATGCACTCCTATCCAACAAAACCATATAAAGGGCGTTTTAGTCAAAATGCAAAGCAGGCTTTTTGCAAAATAAAAAAGAATAAAAAACGCTCACCGAAAAGGAAGAGAGAGGGTTCCGCGCCAAATCGCCACCCATGGAGGGTGGCGGGTGGAGGACCCCCGACCGGACCCGGTCAAGGCCGCCCTTCGACCCGCCCACCGGACCCCACTGGACCCCCGACCCGCAACACGACGATGACCGGCGCCGGGAGTTGGGCCGCCCTTGTGTCCGCGTCAACCGCCACCACCATAACCCCCAAAACCCCGCGCCCCACCACCGCCTCCTCCACCACCGCCACCACTCCACCAAACGATGTCCTCCTCCCCTTCCCCCTCCCCCTCCCCCTCCCCTCCTCCGCCCGACCCTCCCTCTTCCTCCTCCCCGGCGAAGAAGCCGCCGCCGGGGCCCTGGTCCCACCATGAGTCCCTCCACCTGATCGACGCCTACCAGGAGCGGTGGTATTCCCTCGGCCGCGGCCAGCTCCGCGCCCGCCACTGGGATGAGGTGTCCGCCTCCCTTGCCGCCCGCTGCGGCCTCCCCCTCCCGGCCAAGACCCCGACGCAGTGCCGTCATAAGATCGAGAAGCTCCGGAAGCGCTACCGCGCCGAGTCCCAGAAGGAGGCCGCCGGATCTGGTGACTCCCGCTGGGTGCTCTTCCCCCGCATGGACCTCCTCGAGAAGGGCCCCTCCTCAATCCTCCGCGCTATCCACCCTCTCCGCCAAGCTCCCCCGCGGGACTCCCCCTCTCCCCCCTCCTACCGCCACGCCGACCACGATCCCCCGCCGAGGTTCTCTTCCTTCGGCCGTAACCCTAGCTCCGGTGGTGGAGCTGGTGTCGACGGCGTCCGTGGTCCTTCCAGCCCCGGGTCTGGCCTTAACCCTAACCCTAGCTTCCCGAAGCGGAAGCGGACCGCGAGCCCAGCGGCCTCCGTGGTGACGGAGGAGCAGGAGGCGCTCCTGGAGCTCGCCTCCGCGGTGAAGTCGATCGGCGACGGGTTGATGCGGGCAGAGAACCTGAAGATGGAGATGGCGAGGGAGATGGAGCGGTCGAGGATGGAGATGGAGATGAAGCGCACGGAGATGATCCTCGAGTCGCAGCGGGAGATCGCGGAGGCCGTCGCCAAGGCCTACTGCTCCAAGAAGAAGTACAAGAGGCTGAGCTCGCCGGACACGTGAGGGATCGGGGGCGCTCCGGTCTGTGGTATTGAATTGCTCGACTTCAACAGAGTTTCTTTTTTCTTTCTTTTTAGCTTTTTTTGTTTCTTTGATTCGAGTGTTTCCTTCCTTTTGTGCTAGTTCTGATTGGAACCACTTCAGGAATTGTTAAGTTTTTGGTTGATCAGTATGGTGATTTTGATCAATGTAAGGTGAATTCAAGTTTCCTTAAGATGAATCGTGATTTTTTTTTCTTTTTCTTATTGCATTTTTTTTTAGGATTTGTTCGTTCTGTTCTCTTATTACTTGGTAAATCTAAACGAAGACAACATCTCTGCAGTGTTTCATGGAGAGCTGTAACATTCTTTCTTTTTCTTATTTTTTTCTGGATTGAAATCTTCAATCCTTCCTCCAATTTGGGCATAATGATGTTTCATGAAGGGCTATATCATAGCGTTTAGAATTCTAATTCTTGATTCGAGTTTCAATGTTGGAATATGCAACCGAAGATAGTGATGGGAATTGTTGCTGGCGGTGTCACGGTAGATGACTATATAGGTATTACCTTGTTGGATTTGAGGTGGGGTGGGACTACCATTGGCTGGCCAAATAGTTGTCATAGAGAAAGGAAAATTGCAGACAACCTGAGTGATCATGATCGTGAGCACTGTGGATCCCGCATTGGTTGGATGTTGCTGGAAAGCTGCACAAGTTTCACTGGAAGCTGGAGCTTGTTGTTTGTCTTTGTGAGTTTTTTTTATGGTTTTTCCAAATTTTCGCTGGTTTGGTCATGTGCAAGTCCAAGCGTGCATTTCATTCCTTGGTAGTTTGCATCTAATAGCAGTTTGGAGGATAACTCCTCATGGGTAGAGCCATTCATGTGATTCATTGCAATAAATTCCACGCGCTCTTGCTTCCGTATGTTCTTTCTTATTTGAAGAAGTTGCCACTTCTGTTTGTTTGCTGAAGATAGAAACCTTAAGCTCTCCTTGAGTTGATTCGTGAATTGTGGTGTTCTGGGCCAGGAAATAGTTTCCATTAAGATTTCTGGAAGCGAGCTAAGTTGCCAGCATTAAATATTCATTTGCGAGCATGACGAAAGCTTGGTAACCCAAAGGGTTTTTTTCTTCTTTGTTTCTTGAGCATGAGTTTTTGCCTCAATACAGCATGTAACAGTTTGTTTAAGATAGTTCAGGACTTATATCTTGACAGTATAGTAACATATGTGATACAGAAGCACATATCATGGTTTCCTCTAGTATGTTTCTCTCCAGTGGTCAGTTGGAGTGTCGAGGTAGGCCTGGTCTAGTTACTGATTTGCTGCTTTGGTTCTTCTCATTTCCAGGTGCAACTGACACCAAGCAGCTGTAACACTTTGGTCTGTCACCTTGCCAGATTGGCAGCACCTACATTAGAATGTCATTGGGAAAACAAACCTGATTGCCATGCAGCCCCGTAGCATGTAAATACCTGTATAGTCTTTTGCTTATACTTCAATTTGCAGGTAGGGACCTGCCTAACCCCAGCTTTTCTGAAAAACAAAAAAAAACATTTCACTCTTGATTTTGAAGGGATTGTAAATGTATGGTTTATGGATTAACAACTGACCAAGGTTAGTTATTGTTTAGATCATTAGTATGCACCTTGATGTTAGGTTAGTGCAGTCAGTTTGCTTTCATCTCTTGACCTGCATAGGGAGTGTTCCTTTCTTAACTAAGACCCATAAACCAATCATTTCCCTGTTTGCTGCATTCCAGACTGCTTTGGAAATGGGAGCATTAAATACCTATAGTATTTTCCTTTAGCAAAACTCTAGAACGAACGTTTGACTAGTTCTGCATAGATAAAGGAATATGAACTATGAAATGTGAGAACTAGTTATTGGATTGTTGTTGTCGATACAGCTCGGACCTTTCTTTCATATTAGTATATGTGATGGCAATGCTTCAGCTGAATATAGTTGACTAAGCGTTTACCTCTCGTTGTGATTGGAAGAAATGTAAACATCTCAACTAGATAAAAGAGTGCTTAGGTGGAGGCTTTTGTATTGGTTGAATGGCTTTCAATGAGAATGCGACCTTCTAGTTGGAGGTGCGATCCATCACATTCCATGTGATACTGTGCCTATTTATCTTTTTCCAAGTTGAAGTAGTAATGGAATAGATATTGCAAAATCTTCATCAATGGTAACTAAAATCACTGCGGGCACATGTGTGAATTTTTATTAGGTTTGATTGAATACCATAGTTGACCAGGGGTCTCTAAGCACACCTCATATCTACAACGGCCTTTGTGTCATCTCCAATGCTGTGTGCAACCCAGAGATTGCTATGCCATTTTTGGTAACTGAAAGATGTAATATACAACGTTTTTGAACGTATGTCTAGATATTCTGTGTTGGCTGCATGATCATTGGTTGCAGGTCTTAGGTTTCCAGGTGCCTGGATAACCCAGTATGCTAGGGTAGGACCACCCAAAATATAGAGACATCAGTATGCTAGAGAAGGTTGTTTCATACGTAGCATTTAAGTTATCCAGAATGGAGAATCTGGTAGTTATAGCTCTGATATAGGTCACCTATCCACACAAGATAAAGTAGTCAGGATTGGATGTTGGACAGATCAAAGAATCTCAGGTAGAGGCACCATTGAAGCTAGCACGTAGAGCATGCTTGGATGCAGTTTGATTGTTATGGGTGACATAATGGTGAAATAGGTATACATTCCTGGATAATGGAAAAGTGTTGATCAAGATGTTTATGCAAGGCAAACATGAAACACTTAATCGAGATTGTGAAGGCTTAGAAGTGATTTTACCCAAAATGTATTTTGTTATTTATTTTTTGGAAATCACAAATTAGAATTTGCTTACTAAATGAGGTAACAAGATGCTATCTTAATGAAAAAAAAAACTTCATAGCACCAATGCATGGTTCATCAAGCCAAACAACAAAAACTGAATTGGGATTGTGAAAGCCTAGAAGTGATTTTACCCAAAATGTATTTTGTTATTTATTTTTTGGAAATCACAAATTAGAATTTGCTTACTAAATGAGGTAACAAGATGCTATCTTAATGAAAAAAAAATTTCATAGCACCAATGCACGGTTCATCAAGCCAAACAACACCTTCTATAGGCTGATGAATATGAGTTCATGCTACCATAACATGCTTCGATACAACATGCCCAATTAGAGTATCTAAGCCTGTCATTGTAAAATGCAGCTCTTCCTATTTAGGTTTTAATTGCCGTCACCTGAATGCTGACAACCAATGGGAAATCAGCTGTCATCTGAAGGACACAAAATTGATCGAATTGGCAAGATTTTTTGGGATGATGCTGTGCATGCTTTTAACAAATTATGGTCCAAATGCTTGAGTTTCATGGTGAACTATCAATTAAGGTCACCATGCAAACACCATTATTATTTTCTGTTAGCCTACCTCCGCAACTGGAAACACTGAATGTAGTTGTAAAAAATTACTCTTGATTATTGTCTCTAATTGAATTTCTTTTTTTTTTCTAATCTTGGAACATTTTATCATAGATACAACTTATAATTGAATTTTTAACCAACAAAAATGTTTTAGTTTGTTCCAAAGTTGCCTGTCGAGGAAGTGGGAGCGGGAAGCGAGACACTCTAAAATTTTAGGAAGCGGGAAGTTCGAAACGACTTAGAAACGAATTGAAAATCGTCTCAGAAGCAAGAAGGGAAGCGAACTGGAAGCGACCTAGTATTCAACTAGGAAGCGAATAGGAATCATGTTTTCCCAATATTGGGCAATTTTTTTTTGTTAAAGGTGAAATGAAATATGCGGAAAAGCAAAGAGTGCATTAAGCACTTACAACATCCACTAATGAACAAATAAAAGGGCTAACACCCAAACCCACAAGAGACAACACAACATAAAAATATAAATGTCTCTTATTGAAAAGAGAGAGAGCTCTCTTGAGTGAAAAATACAAGAGGGGTTCACCCCTATTTATACACAAAAGAAGGAGAGGGGGGATGGCCAAAAGGCCTTAAAAGGAGAGCCACCTAGGGGCTCCCCATGTAGTCGTTGGGAGCCCCCAACGGTCACAAATGTGACCGTTGGGGGCCCCATCGACTCCATGGTGGGGCCCCTTTGTGTGAGCAAAAAAACATAAAATAAAAAAATATAAAATACAAAAAACAAAAAGGAAAATAAAAGAAGGAAAACAAGTACCCCTATCGGGTACTTGTGAAATGACTAAAATACCCCTATCGGGTATTTTAGACATATATATATATATATATATATATATATATATATATATGAATTACATGTATTTTAACACCCTCCCTCAAGCTTTACGGGGATATAACCGAAAGCTTGTTAAGGAGAAACAAAAAACGAGGAGCAGCAAGGGCCTTAGTGAAGAAGTCCGCCAACTGGTACTCAGATGTGACGTAAGGTAGTGCTATGGTTCCTCTTAGGTATTCATCACGTACGTAATGGCAGTCCATCTCAATATGCTTAGTACGCTCATGGAAGGTGTGATTGCTTGCAATATAGATTACGCTTTTGTTGTCACAACACATCTTCGAAGGAGTAGAGATGACAATGCCCATATCACTGAGGAGACTTCTTAGCCACACAAGTTCCATGGTTGTAGAAGCCATAGCACGATATTCCGCTTCCGTTGAGGACAAGGATACTTTGTATTGCTTCTTGTATCTCCAAGAAATCATAGAGTCACCTAAGAAAACACAAAATCCCGTAGTTGAGACTCGGTCATTGGGATTTCCTCCCCAATCTGCATCAGTATAAGCAATTAAATCAAGTGACGAGGCAGAGGAAAGAAAAACTCCCTTAGTTATGGTGTTTTTGATATATCTGACGATCCTTAAGACTGCACTCATGTGCACGATTGTAGGTGCATGTTGAAATTGACTGACAAAGTGGACGGCATGAGCTATGTCTGGCCGAGTGATGGATAAGTAGGTTAGAGACCCAACAAGTTGCCGGTAGGGAGTAGGATCCTCGAGAGGTGTTCCATCTTCCAACCTTAATTTTGCATTGATGACTTCTGGGGTTTCTGTCTTCTTATCATCGGAGATACCAGATTTGGAACAGATGTCGGCAGCAAGTTTCATCTGAGAGAGAATGTACCCTCGAGGAGAGTACGCCACTTCAATCCCTAAAAAATATCTTAAGAAACCAAGGTCAGACATGTCAAAATTTTCTTTCAAAACTTTCTTAATATCATTAATGCCTTGCTCATCACTTCCTGTGATAATCATATCATCAACATAAAGTAGTAAAATAACTACTGAAGACCCTGCACTTTTCACAAACAAAGCAGTGTCAGTATAACATGAGCGAAAATTCAAACTTAACATTACATTACTAAATCTATCATGCCAAGCCTTTGGGGCTTGTTTTAAACCATATAATGCCTTCTTAAGTTTGAGAATTTTATCTTTACCAATACACACTCCTCGTGGAGGATCCATATAAACTTCTTCAGTTAATTCGCCATTTAAGAAAGCATTCTTGACATCTAGTTGATAGATAGGCCATTTTTTAACAGATACTATGGCGATAAGAGTCCTAACACTAGTCATTCTAGCAACAGGTGCGAATGTTTCTTCATAATCTATACCATATTCTTGAGCATATCCTTATAATGAAATAAGCGGAAGAAACCAAGAATGCTAAAACATTCACTATGTCCCACACGGACAAATGCAACAAGCACAAGAGAGAAAATCCACTAAGGGATATACAAAGGGCCTTATAAAAAGGCTACACACATGAAAAATAGTATCACTATTATTGAAGAGGAGCTCTCAAGAGCAATACAACATACATGGGGGGTTCCCCCTATTTATAAGAAGAGGAGACCAAAGGGGCTCCCAATAGAGTCGTTGGGAGCCCCCAACGGTCACATATGTGACCGTTGGGGGCCCCAACGACTCCATTGTGGGGCCCCTTTTCGGTATCCAAAAAATACAAAAAATAAAAATAAAAAGAAAAATAAAAAATAGTGAAATACGAGAAATAAAATAAGTACCCCTATGGGGTACTTTGTGAAATAACCATAATACCCCTATCGGGTATTATGGTATTATTACATATGTTTTAACACCCCCCCTCAAACTTTACGGGGGAATGACCGAAAGTTTGCCAAGGAGGAACAAGAAGCGAGGAGCAGGCATGGCTTTGGTGAAGAAATCAGCAAGTTGATATTCTGAAGTGACATATGGCAGTGTTACTGTCCCACGAAGATATTCATCACGTACATAATGACAATCCATTTCAATATGTTTCGTCCTCTCATGGAAAGTGTGGTTGCTGGCAATGTAGATAGCACTTTTGTTGTCGTAACAAAGCTTCGAAGCCCCGGTAATTTCGACTCCCATATCTTGAAGAAGACTTCGAAGCCACACCAGCTCCATTGTAGTGGTTGCCATAGCCCTGTATTCTGCTTCAGTAGAAGACAATGAGACTTTCTGCTGTTTCTTGCACCTCCAAGCAATTAGCGAATCTCCTAGGAATACACAAAAGCCAGTAGTTGAGATTCGATCATTTGGGTTTCCTCCCCAGTCAGCATCAGTATAAGCTAGTAAATCTAAGGAAGAGATTGAGGATAGGAATAGCCCTTTAGTCAAAGTATTTTTAATATATCGAATGATCCGGAGCACAGCACTCATATGCACAGATGTAGGAGCATGCTGAAATTGGCTTGCAGAGTGCACAACATGAGCAATATCGGGCCTGGTGATAGTCAGATAGGTGAGGGAGCCTATGAGTTGCCTGTAGGGCGTAGGATCGTCCAGCAGAACTCCATCCTCCAGTCGTAGTTTAGCATTGATAACCTCGGGAGTCTCCACCTTTTTATCATATGAAATCCCAGATTTGGAGCATATGTCTGCAGCAAGCTTCATCTGTGACAGTATATACCCTCGAGGAGAGTATGCAACTTCTATGCCAAGAAAGTACCTGAGAAAACCCAGATCAGACATATCAAAATTATGTTTTAACATATTTTTAACTTTAAGAATACCGCTTTCATCATTGCCAGTGATGATCATATCATCAACATAAAGCAGAAGGATGATGATACTATTACCTGCATTTTTAACAAAAAGGGCAGTGTCAGTATAACATGAGCGAAATCCCAATTGTAACATGATAGCACTAAATCTATCATACCAAGCCTTAGGGGCTTGTTTAAGACCATATAAGGCTTTTAATAACCGAAGGGTTTGACCTTGGTTAACACTGATTCCCGGCGGAGGATCCATATATACTTCTTCATTCAACTGACCATTAAGAAAGGCATTTTTAACATCCAATTGGAATATAGGCCATTTCTTAGATGATGCTACCGCAATTAAAGTTCTAACGCTTGTCATGCGAGCCACGGGAGCAAAAGTCTCCTCATAATCAATGCCATATTCTTGTGAGTATCCCTTAGCAACTAATCTAGCTTTATAGCGCTCTAGGGAACCATCACTTTTTGTTTTGACTTTGTAGACCCATCGACATCCTATAGCTTTCTTATTTGGAGGAAGGTGAACTATTTCCCAAGTTTTAGCTTTATTTAAAGCATCTAGTTCAACTTTCATTGCTTCAACCCAATGAGGTATACTTTTTGCTTGATTATAATGGGAGGGTTCATAGTAAGAATGCAAGGCTATTAGACAAGCTCTATATTTAGGTGAAAGAGTTTCATATGAGACAAACCTATTAGGTGGAATTGATTCTCTAGAAGAACGCCTAAGGGAGGTTTCTTCTAGGGGTTCATTAAGCCGCAAGAATTTTTCTAAAGCACTAATAGGTTGGGCTTCCTCACGCCGAGTGTATACTTGGAGATTGTCACCATTAGTTGGTGATACATCATCATCATGAGAATCATGAGTATTTTCTAAAATTTCCGGATGACTCAAAGAGTCATCATTTGAATCTTCTAAAAGATCATTGATAAACATATAATCAATTTCATTTGATTTTTCCAATATGTCAAATCCATTTTCATCTTCTAAAAAGGTTACATCTTTGGAGACAAATAACTTATTGTTTTTATGATCAAAGCATCTATAGCCTTTTTGATTTTCACCATATCCTAAAAATACACATTCTATTGCTTTAGGTGACAATTTATCTCTTTTATGTAAAAGAACAAAGCATTTACACCCAAAAATCCGAAGACGATTGTAGTCGGGTGTCATATTAAAAAGTTTTTCATAAGGAGAGATATTATTCAATTTTGAAGATGGCATCCTATTGATTAAATAGGTGGAGGTTAACACGGCTTCGGCCCAAAAATTTTTAGGAATATTTTTAGAAATGAGTAAGGATCTAGTGGTTTCCAAAATATGCCTATGTTTTCTTTCCGCTAGACCGTTTTGTTGAGGAGTTCTTGGGCAAGATTTTTGATGACAAATGCCATGTTGTTTTAGATATGCTTGAAAATCATTTGATAAGTATTCTCCACCCGAATCGGATCTAAGAATGGATATTTGACTTTGAAATTGATTTTGAATTTTTGCATGGAATTCTTTAAAGAAGTTAAAAACTTCCGATTTAAAGTTAAGAAAATAAATCCATACATATCTAGTATAATCATCAATAAAAGTAACATAATACGAATAACCACCTTTAGATAGAACCGGAGATGGCCCCCAAACATCGGAATGCACCAATTCAAAAGGTCTTGTTGTCACAAAGGATCTAATAGGAAAAGGAGTAGACTTCATTTTGCCAAAAATGCAATCTTTGCAATTGATATCTTTTTCTTTACAAAACTTGTGTCCAAAAGGAAAAAGATACATTTTAGAGTAACTTGGATGTCCAAGCCTTTTATGCCAAGTTTCAATATTTTTGTCTTGGACATAAGTACAAAATGAGGTATTTGGAAGCATTAAATTATCCATAAAATAAAGGTCTCCCTTCCTATGGCCTTGCCCAATCCGCTTCCCGGACCGAAGATCCTGCACAAAGCACCCTTGGGATGAAAAAGATATTTCACATCCATGGTCGGCTATTTGAGAAACGGAAAAGAGGTTAAGATTTAATTTTGGAACTATTCTAACTTTTGGAACAAGGAAATTTTGAACATTTTTAGAATCAAGAGTTCCAACACCATTTATTTTGAGAAAAGTTCTATCGGTCGTAGAGACACAAGACATTTTTGAATTGGTGTGCACATTGGTTAATGCATTTTCATGAGGGGTCATGTGAAAAGAAGCTCCGGAATCTAAAATCCAAGAGTACGTACCCGGAGGTGATGATGAGGTAATGGCGGCACCGGAGGTGGAAGAAGTGACCTTTAAGATTTGTTGTAGAGCCAAGGAGATTTGTCCAAGAGTGTCTTTGAGATCCCCGTTCTTGCCGTCATCTTCTTTGGTGGTGGATTCTTCAACGGAAGCCACCTTTGGCTTGAATGCCCCATTTAGCTTTGGGCAAACGGGTTTAATATGTCCCGGCTCATAACAATGGTGACATATAATCATTTTTCTTCCACCACTCCCTTGCTTACCAAAATGAGGTGGTTTGTATGTTTTAACATGATTGCCGGGTTTAGATACGGCAAGAACTTCCTCTATGCTTTTACCCATGCTATGCCTAGTCTCTTCTTGAGTAATCTCGGCAATAGCTTCTTCTAAGGGAGGAAACGTGGATCTATGGAGAAGTGAGGATCTCACTTGTTCAAATTCGGGACGAAGCCCAAATAAAAATTGAAACAATCTATCTTGTTCCATTTGTTTTTGTCTTAGAACCACATCCTCCATAGATACCCATTTAGGCTCTAAAAGAGCCAATTCATCCCACAAAGGATTTAGAGCACTATAGTAATCTTGTATGCTCATGTCGCCTTGTTTTGTGGTTCTTACTTTTTCTTGCAAGAAATAAGCTCTTGCAAGATCCTTTTGGGTAAACATACCCTTCATAAAAAACCAAGCTTCATTTGCCCGGCGGAATTTTGCAATATTTGCACATACCTTAAGTTCGACATTATTCATAAACCATGCAAGGATTTTTGCATGGTTGCTCTCCCAATCTTCCATTTGATGATTATAATCTTCAATGGCCTTGAGACGAGCATCGCCTTCAAGTGCTTTCTCTTGATCTCCTTCCATCTTTGTGAGCTTAAGTTGGGGTTCCGGAACGGTTCCCATTACATAACCCCAAAGCTTCTTGCCTTTGAGATTATTCTCCATTGCGGATGCCCACATCATGTAATTTTTTCCATTGAGTTTGAATGATAGATCGATCTTGACTTCCATTGCTACACAAGGAGGATGTGAGAAAGAAAGGAAGTAGAGAGAGACAAGATTTTACCTTTAGAAGATCTTATGGCTCTGATACCATGTAATGAAATAAGCGGAAGAAACCAAGAATGCTAAAGCATTCACTATGTCCCACACGGACAAATGCAACAAGCACAAGAGAGAAAATCCACTAAGGGATATACAAAGGGCCTTATAAAAAGGCTACACACATGAAAAATAGTATCACTATTATTGAAGAGGAGCTCTCAAGAGCAATACAACATACATGGGGGGTTCCCCCTATTTATAAGAAGAGGAGACCAAAGGGGCTCCCAATAGAGTCGTTGGGAGCCCCCAACGGTCACATATGTGACCGTTGGGGGCCCCAACGACTCCATTGTGGGGCCCCTTTTCGGTATCCAAAAAATACAAAAAATAAAAATAAAAATAAAAATAAAAAATAGTGAAATACGAGAAACAAAATAAGTACCCCTATGGGGTACTTTGTGAAATGACCATAATACCCCTATCGGGTATTATGGTATTATTACATATGTTTTAACAATCCTTTAGCTACTAACCGTGCTTTATAACGTTCTAATGAACCATCACTCTTAGTTTTAATTTTGAAGACCCATCTACATCCAATTGATTTCTTTCCAATGGGTAATGAAGTTATTTCCCAAGTTTTTGCCTTTTCAAGGGCACTAAGCTCTAAGTTCATGGCTTCAACCCATTGGGGAATGTTTTTGGCCTCATTATAGTGTGAAGGTTCATGAAATGAGTGCAATGCAATTAGACACGCTCTATATCTTGGAGTTAGGGACTCATAGGAAACAAACCTATTAGGAGGATTGGAAATCCGACTGGATCTCCTTAAAGAGGTTTCTTCTATGTTGGATCCTTGAGAGTATTTTTCTAAGGCGCTCATTTGAGTTTGTTGACCACGCCTAACATAGGTTTGGATTGGTCTATCACTTTCATCTATAATATTGTCAAGAGGAATATCCTCTAGGTCATTCAAAGACTCATTAAAGATTTCCTCTTCTTGAGGAGTCTCATCTTCTTGAGATAGAAGATCAAATAAAAAAACATATTCACTTTCGTCAATATCTTTAGCTTTCACAAAACCATTTTCATTTTCCAAAAAGGTTACATCTTTGGATACATAGAGTTTGTTATTTTTCAAGTCAAAACATCTAAAACCCTTTTGATTTTCTCCATATCTCAAGAAAACACATTCAATAGCTTTAGGAGATAATTTGTCCCGTTTATGTGTAAGGACAAAACATTTGCATCCAAAAATGCTTAATCTATTGAAATCGGGTGTTCTTTCAAATAGTTTTTCATATGGAGATGTATTTTGCAATGATGAAGATATCATTCTATTTATTAAGTAAGTTGAGGTTAAGGCCGCTTCGGCCCAAAAACTCTTTGGAATTTCTTTGGAAATAAGGAGTGTCCTAGTGGTTTCCATGATGTGTCTATGCTTTCTTTCGGCCAAGCCGTTTTGTTGGGGAGTCCTAGGACACGATCTTTGATGACAAATTCCATTTACTTCTAAATAGTTTTGAAATTCATTTGATAAATATTCTCCACCCGAATCGTATCTAAGAGTAGAGATATTACTTGAAAATTGATTTTTAACTATCATATGAAATTTTTTGAAGAAGTCAAAGACTTCGGATTTTAAATTGAGAAAATAGATCCATACATACCTAGTGTAGTCATCAATGAAAGTAACATAATAGCAGTACCCTCCTTTGGACATGACCGGGGAAGGACCCCAAACGTTCGAATGGATTAACTAAAAAGGTCTTTTGGACACAAAAGTTCGGTTTGGAAAAGGAGTAGATTTCATTTTGCCAAAAATACAATTCTTTCAAACAAAATGTTTCTCATTACAAAATTTCTTTCCAAATGGAAAGGAGTGCATTTTTGAGAAACTTGGATGTCCAAGTCTTTGATGCCAAATTTCAATATTTTTATCTTGGACATGGTTACAAAAAGAGTTAGTGAGGAGTTTCAAGTTGCTCATGTAATAGAGATCTCCCCTCCTATGGCCTTGCCCAATCTGCTTCCCGGACCGGAGATCCTGTATAGAGCAATCCTTAGTTGAGAAGGAGATTTCACATCCATGATCACATATTTGAGCAACAGAGAGAAGATTTAAATTAAGTTGAGGTACAACTCTCACGTTTGGCACAAAGAAATCTTTTGAAAAGTTTAAAGTTCCAAAACTTTTTACTTGTAAAGATGTATCATCGGCAGTTGAAACATAGGAGTTTTTATAATTATTACATAAATCGGAAAGCTCATTTTCAAGTGGGGTCATATGAAAGGAAGCTCCAAAGTCAAGGATCCAAGAAGACATACCTAGAGGAGAGGAAGAAGCTATGGCGGCACCCGAGGTTGATGGTATCTTGAGTAGAGTTTGTAGTGCTTCTGATAGTTGAGCAAGAGAAAAAAATTCCTTCCCTTTTGTGGTTTCCTCTTTCTTTTGAGTAGCTTCTTCAACGGAAGCAACCTTATTTTTAGGTGCTTCATTCAACTTAGGGCAATTAGGTCTTATATGACCCGACTCTTGACAATGATGGCAAATGGCTTTTCTATAGTTGCCATTAAAATTATTTTGCCTTCCAAAATGAGGAGGTTTGTAAGCTTTCACATGGTTGCCGGGTTTTGATACGGCCAAGACATCATCTCCTCCTTTAATCATGCCAAGACGAGTTTCTTCTTGGCATATTTCGGCTATGGCATCTTCCAAGGGAAGAGACTTAGATCTATGTAGGAGGGAAGATCTAACTTGTTCATATTCGGGCCTAAGCCCATGTAAAAATTGGAAAAAGTGCTCTTTTTCCATTTGTTCTCTTCTTAATTCCACATCCACACTAGAAACCCATTTTGGTTCTAGTAAAGATAGTTCATCCCATAGGGGACCAAGAGTGCTAAAGTAATCCCTTATACTCATTTCTCCTTGCTTGATAGTCCGGATTTTTTCTTGAAGAAAGAATTGACGAGCAAGATCTTTTTGAGTAAACATACATTTCATAAAGAACCATGCTTCATTCACCATCCGAAACTTAGCAATGTTGGCGCAAATCTTGAGCTCCACATTGTTCATGAACCAAGCAAGAATCTTGACATGCTTGCTTTCCCAATCTTCCACTTTAGATTGGTGATCTTCAATGGCCTTCATGCGGGCAATTCCTTCAAGAGCTTTTTCTTGATCACCATCCATCTTAGTTAGTTGGAGTTGTGGTTCCGGAATGGTGCCCATAACGTATCCCCAAAGTTTTTTACCTTTGAGGTTGTTCTCCATGGCGGCGGCCCACATCATGTAGTTGGAGCCATTGAGCTTGAAGGAGAGATCAATCTTTTGTTCTCCTTCCATTTCAAACACTCACAAGAGGGTAAATGGAGAGAGATACAACAAGAAAAAAATATAGCTACACGACTAGCTATATTAAGAAGAAGAGCATAAACAAGGCTCTGATACCATGTAATGAAATATGCGGAAAAGCAAAGAGTGCATTAAGCACTTACAACATCCACTAATGAACAAATAAAAGGGCTAACACCCAAACCCACAAGAGACAACACAACATAAAAATATAAATGTCTCTTATTGAAAAGAGAGAGAGCTCTCTTGAGTGAAAAATACAAGAGGGGTTCACCCCTATTTATACACAAAAGAAGGAGAGGGGGGATGGCCAAAAGGCCTTAAAAGGAGAGCCACCTAGGGGCTCCCCATGTAGTCGTTGGGGGCCCCATCGACTCCATGGTGGGGCCCCTTTGTGTGAGCAAAAAAACATAAAATAAAAAAATATAAAATACAAAAAACAAAAAGGAAAATAAAAGAAGGAAAACAAGTACCCCTATCGGGTACTTGTGAAATGACTAAAATACCCCTATCGGGTATTTTAGACATATATATATATATGAATTACATGTATTTTAACAAAAGGCTCCAAGCCCACTAAAAAAAGAAAACCCACTTCCTGATATTGAGAAGCGAGCGGAAAGCAAGTGGGAAGCAATTGAGAAGCGAAATGGGAAGCATGCTTCCCATTTAAAAGGGTCGCTTCCCAGTGCATTTCGGAAGCGACACAATGCGTTTCGGGAAAGCGCGCTTCCCCGAGTCCTATAGTTTTTTGGTAACCCTGGTTTGTTCTATTAATTTAAGTCCGAAGTTATCCACTTCTCCAGTCTTCTGTTAGTTCAGATCTTTCCTGCCTTTTGATGAATAGTTTAGGTTCCTATTAGTTCTCTTGCTGAAATGAAATATTGGAATCACTAAAATATCTTCTGTTTCATTAAAAGGTAAATCACAGATCAGCATTGCACTGACCAAGAGTTTCAGTTGAAATCAGACCTCGTTTGATCATTTGTATCTGTGGCATGGCATCCATCCTTATTATGAAAAATAAGTAATTAAGTACTTATTTCTGGTTGACATTGGACATGCACTAAATGCTGAAGTTTCATTGAAAATGAGTCAGATGAAAATGCAGGCAATCTGTCCTTATGAAGAAAAAATATTTACTATTATCGTTGTCTGCTAAATTATCCAGGTGAACTTGTCTTTTATGCTTGCGTCTGTGCATGTTCTTCTCTGTCTGCATCTTCTTGTCTAGTGTGTGTCTGTGCAGTTTGCGACTTGACTTTGTTTATTAGATGGGGCATGATGACTTCTAAACTAACAGTTGATTTTGTCAAGTGTTCAGTTTTTAGGTGGTCATCTATGTCACATAGATACTGTTGTAGATACAGGGATGCATCCAGTTTTATAGTTGTTTGGTATGACTTGTATACAAGGGGATATGACATGGGAGTAAAAATGGAGTATGCATTTGATACTGGTCTAATATGAAGCAGCTCAGTGTCATGCACTGCATATGTTATTCTTGGAAGCTAGAATAGCTATAAGATGCAACAGAAAACATGACTGATAATTCTGAACAAGGTGCAAAATAAAGAGAGCCTGGAAGCAAGTTCATAGGGATCTTAAAGAGAATGCTTGTAGCTATTTGAAAGAGGAGTCGGGTTCTGTTGTCATGTTATGACATACGAGACCAAAGTTAACTGAAGGATGAAAAATTAGCACACACAAGTAGCTAGTTTAGGACATTGCAAACATAAAACCAAATCAAATTGAACTATCAATATGTTTTGTTAAGCTGAAGCCATGCGACTCCCTGGGGGAAAGGGGTGCGCCATGGGTTTGCACCATCAGGAAAGCGACCGTAAGTACGGCAGGTTTAGCCAGCGCGACTAGGTCTTTGATCCTGAGGGTGGCTTCCCCTTCCTTGATGGAAAAAAAAATCAATAGGTTTTGTTAATCAATGGACCTTTGGTTGTAGAAGGTAGCCCAGAAAAGGATACTGTCATTCAAAGGTAGACACAGACCTTGAGCACCTAAGAAACAGATGATTCTAATTCAGTAGACAATGAGGTTATGATATTCCAGTAGAGGATGTAACTGCCATAACGCTACTAAAGCGACAGAGTGGGTGAACTGAAGACTAACAGAAAATACAGGTAACTAACAGAAAGGGGAACATGCGTGTTCTAACATTTTTACCAAATCCAACAATTATGTCTTCTTCATACAGGAAACAATATATATAAAAGAAAAAGTAAACAAAAACATGTTTAAACTTCAAACTAGAGAAAGAGAGAGAGAGAGCTCTTGCAAGTGGTCTTCAGCAAGTGAAGAGGAACCGTTCTAGACAAAGATGCTTTATCCTTGTAAGTTGGTCGAGGCTTTGAGAGATTGGTTCTCACTAAAAGCTAATGCAAGAATCAAGATGTATTAAAAAGCACAAGGTTAATGTCACTGTACAAACGCACGAGTGTAAAATTAGTGATGCAATCTGAACATCAAATACAAATAACAAGGAGGTGAAGGACATGTTAAGATTTGTGGTCACTTCCTTGATCATCAATACATGGTTCATAATCGTTGGCATGTGAGATTGGCTCCGGTCCCCTATTATCAGAGAACTTTGGGCAAGGGCGTCTAAAAATTTGAATTCTCTGATGTCACTATTATTTTCTTTGATATTCTCTAGTGTATTTGATATTCATGCCTGACATCCTTGAAGCTGTTAATTTCTTTGATTGTTGTACCTTGTAGTCGTGTGATGGAGATAGATTCTTGTGTCAATCCTGGTTTTTGGCATTTCATTTTAAGACTTCAAGGTGCAACATCTATGCAGAAAATACTCTAAGCTCGAGATAATTCAGTTTGGACTTCTGACGACAACTATGTTATTATTTTAAGATTGTTTCTTAGAGCTGCATATTCAGAAATTCTGTCTCTGGGGGCATCCTGATGCTGCTTCATAGATATTCTATGCTTCTTCTTTCAATCAGGCCAGCATTTGGCATTTCCTGAACATCAATCTCTCTCTTTCTGCTTCATCTTTCTTGTCCAGCATTTTACACCACCAGTTGTGGGATCAATGTGCAACTCAATTGCATAGCTTCTTGAGTTAAATTTTTGAGATTCGAGGTGCTTGAAGATGACTTATCTTTCTTGTCCTGCATTTTACACCACCAGTTTTGGCATCATGGTGCAACTCAGTAGCTAGCTTGTTGAGCTTAATTTTGAAAATAAAGACCAGATTTTGTGGCAGTAGTATGTGCAAGCGGCAAGCCAATTTGGCATGTTTGATTTCAGGCAACACAGAATAGCTGGGACATGTCTATCTCATCCCTGTTTTAGTATCTTGAAGCCAGTTTGTTGATTGACTATGATGGTTGAATGAGATTTGCCTCTGCTGAGGGTTTGCAGACCTCTTCGGTTGAATGTACGGTAGATTATGTACCCCCTTGTGACCAGACCAAAAAAACTCATATTTGTGTGGTTTTAGGGATCTCGTTTGCTTGAGGTTTTATCTGGTGTGTGCCCCACGCTAGATACAACCTCCAGCCAAGAGATTGGAGGATCTAGAGGCAATCAAAGACGCCCTTCGGTAGCATTTGAATCCCTTGGATTTGACTTCTGAGAAAAGCCGACCCCTTGTAGTTGGGATAAGGTTTGATGATGATCTGAGGTATCACATCTGAGCTATTAGAACACTGAATCTCATCCTCTTTTCTTTTTTTATTCAAGGATTTTAGCTTTCATACTTTAGGCTCTTTTTGGAGCCTTGCATTGAGATGAAAATACTATTTCTGTGTGTTACCAAAATATGGTTTTTGCTAAAATGTGGTGTTCGGGATGCAGTTGCAAAAAAACATCCTCTTGTAAATGGTGTTGAAATGTGGTGTTCAAGCTGCAAGCTCCCTTCCCGGTAGTGTTCTTTTTTTAGAGGAACTCCCAGTTCAATGTTTTGGCAACACTACTGCCCCCAAACAACAGAGAGCTTCATGGCACTGGGGGAAGCTGCAACACACGTCCAATTCAAGGCTCTCAAACAGAGCCTTCGTGTAGATTCACACCTGAAGGTCGGGCCAGAAACATGTGGATCTGTAATCCATCATCATCGAATAAGATTTGATAATGTTGGGGTGTGTTTGATTGCCTTTGTTAAGAGGATTAATGAATTGAGGATCTCAGACCTGTGTGTCTGCTCTAATTGTGGTTCTCATGCCAAATCTAATTCCTTAGATCTGAGATTTCATCTATCAAGCGTCATGTTTGCTTTGATCACAGGTGGGATGAATAATCACAGCTGAGAATCCGGAAGTTGTGCTGTGATTGTTGGTCACATGGTTAGTTTTGTGACCAACTTTCACAGGATTAAAGGGAGAAGCATTCCCAAGTGAGAATTACAATCACAGCTTGCATTTTCACAATGACGATTACAATCCCCAATTTGACAAGGGTTCAACATGACCCAGAAAAAATTGGACCGAGCTCCTGCTCATGGACCCAACTTTGTTTCTTGATGAACCTAGACTAGTCCAGTAAGGCCGAGTCAAAATGTGTCCGACCCTGATTAAGGACATGAGTAGGTCCGAAAAACCTGAGCCAAAATCAACTTAGTCTAGTTTTGTACCAAGCCAGAGGAGACCAAATGAGTCAAACGAAATCGAATCCAGCAAAATCCGCTTCATACTTGGACCTGCCCACATTAAGACTGGGTATCAGGCCCATAGTTAGCAAAACTCCATTTAGAACATTTTCTTTTCAATAAAACTTTGAAAATGAGAAAAACAATTGAAGACACACGTTCTTCTGAGAGAAGCGTTTAGAACATGACCCAATATAAACAGAACCAGACCTAGGTCTAGATATGAATGACATAGGCCAGAAATAATGAATTTTATATTTTTTATATTGAAAGTTTTCGGATCTTAATTGGTACTTGGGTTGGACCTGTGTTCGGTTTAAAATTTTCACAAACCAGATTCAGGTCCATATACCATTTGGATTGTATGCGCCAACCCGACTAACTAATTTAACCTACTTTAGTGACATCAAATCCGGTTTCTACAGGATCTGATCCAGGTCAGCATCAGGTCAAACCAGAACCATTGACGGGCTTATTCATGAGATATGATCCCTTAATGACCCGCAAAAGATAGGAACCGCATTGTGATTCATCCGGATCTGGATCTCAAATTGAAACCGGTTGCTCCAAAAACCGAAAGGTCCGAAACCAATATTGCTAACACGCCACCTGAGTGAAGCATCCCAGAGAGCAAACCAGTGAAGCTCATCCGGTTCTGCGTTACCTCCAATGATGCGGATTCCTCTTCTCTTCTTTTCCGATGCCCTCCCTCGGCGGAAAATTCTCGCTTAGTTCTCGGCAGGCCAACAGAGAGAGAGAGAGAGAGAGAGAGAGAGAGAGAGAGAGAGAGAGAGAGAGAGAGAGTAACGATGTCTATTTCTCTCAGTTTTGTCACTACCCATCAGCACTCCCACTCCGTACGCGATTACCGGCAGTTTGCCTTCTCCACTAGGCGGCGAGTGCGGAATCAGCCCTTCTTTGGAGCCCTAACGTGCGATATATCGACTCCCCATTTCAAATTGGTCTTCGTTTCGAGGAGATGTCTCTGTTCTACGCGAGTTTACCAGACAAGTGAGCTCCACCACCCTTCCTAATCTCAATTCTCGAGGTTTCTGCGAGTTTTCTCGATCACCCATCTTTTTTATGTTAACTTTTTAGGTGATGGCCTTGATGGCAGTGCGGGAGGTGACAGAAAAGACGGAATCGATGCGTTTCTGGAGATCGCCGAGGTTTTCTGCATCGCCTCTTCTGCGATTTTTGCCCTCGGGTTTGCAATATATTCAACTATAGCAAATTCCCATACTGTAAGTTCGAGAATTTTCTTTCTTTGTTTCATTTCGTTTCTTGTTTTTCTGAGGCGTTGTTGGAGAAGTTCTGAGTTGGTGTTGAAATTTGAACTTCATTTAGGCGTCCATTTCGGGCTCTTCAATGTCGAATTGGAGTTGTTTGGCAAATCGATTGGTGTCGTGGCAGTTGGTTCTGTTGGTGGGTGCATTAGGGGTCGGGACTTTGATTCGAACTAGGCGGTGGAATAGGGTCAGCAGGAGAAGTTCTAGCGATCAGGGTTCTGCTCTGATTGAGAGAATTGAGAAGTTGGAGGAAGACGTCCGCAGCTCGGTGACTATCATGCGTGTCTTGTCACGGCAGCTTGAGAAGTTGGGAATCAGATTTAGAGTAACGAGGAAGGCTTTGAACGAGCCCATTGCTGAGGCATGTCATTGAAATGGTCCCTTCTTATTCTTTTTTAATTTACATTTCTTTTCTGAATGTTGCACCTTTGGTTAGTGCAAGTGCACTCCTTAATGCAAAATTTAGCGTGTCGAGTGCGATGGATCATTACATACAGATGAATTATTCCGTTGATAATATTTAGGATGGTGCTTGATCCTTTTTATTTTAAAGAAAAAAATCTAGAGAGAGAGATACTCCCCCCCCCCCGGAACAGTTTGACCATTTTGGTGTTGGTATTGAACTTAGTTAGCTTGTCTTGCTGAGATTTTGATTTTAACAGACGTTGCACTTGCAGTTTTTGCTTGTATGGTTTCTCCTGTGGAGTTTCTCATAAGCTTCTATGTTCTATGCACTTGATGTCTTTTTTTTTCTCTGTTTGCATGCCAATATGTGATGGTTGCCATTTACACTAAATTGTTTCTCTGAATTTAGCTGCATCCCATACTGTTGAACTCTTGATCTCTCACAACAGTCTCACATATTATAAGGACGCCATGAATCTTTCACTGAGAGGTTCAGAGCAGTGGCGGAGCTAGAAATCTAAACTAGGGTGGGCACAAACACAAAAAAAGGACACTATACTAATTGGTATAAAAAACAAACGAAACCCCTATTATTCTAACCAAAACCAAAAATTCATTATTCATGGATTCATGCCTAATGATAATTGAAAAAAATATAGACAAACCAAAAACCACAACTAAACATTTATACCATTAAAAAAAACACAAATCAAAACCCTAAATCTTAACAAACATCATTCATATATATTAATTAAAAAAACAAAACCCCTAAATTCTTACCAAAATCAAGCGCACATTCAAGGAATCATGCTTAATGTTGATTGAAAAAAAAACACAAAAAATACCTAAAAAACTTAATTAAATTTTCTTGCCCTTTGAAAAAATCCAAATCAATACCCTAAATCTTAAAAAAACCATTGATTTATCTTAATTAAAAAAACCTTTAATATTCTAAGAAAATCAAGCATTCATTATTCATGGAGTCATGCCTGTTGCTAATTGAAAAAAAAACCCAAAAAGCCAAAAACCCTACTTAAACATTCATGTTATTTGAAAAAAATAAATAAATCAAAACCCTAAATCCTAACAAACATCATACATTATGCTAACCATGAAAAAAAAACCCTAAATCCTAACAAACACCATACATTATGCTAACCATGAAAAAAACCCTAAAATCAAAACCCTATTACGCATTCATTCATGAAAACTATTAATTTTCATTGACAGACAAATCTACAAGAGTTTTAAGTGTCTACGGATTTTTTTTTAACTTCACAAGATACTAGTGTTCTCTATCTCAAGTATGAGTTCATTAACTTAGAAAAAAGGAAAAAAATCTTCATTACATGGATGGTGTTATCCACAAGTATGAATTCATAAATAGTTAAATACTTTCAATCTTGCAGAGAAATAGGCAGTAGAAGTGATAAAGGGACGGGATGAGCATCCAAGTGGGTTGCCCATGGGAATGGCTAGAGGCATGGTGATTGGTGGAAATGCATCAATGGAAGGTAGAAGCCAGCCACGGATGGATAGACCACACTTCCAAGTGGGCCAAAGCCTCAATAAGGAATTTGTCCACACTTAGAGAAAAAAGAATCACAAGAATGAAACAGAAAAAGTGAGCTAGTTGAAGAACTTGCTGATGAAAGATGACAATCTCCTCCAAGCCCGATCCACATAGCCTTGATGATCCAGCAAACCAACATTGTAATTTTTGGTTGTCAACCAGAAACTTGTGCCAGAAAAATTGCTTGAGGAAAAAAACAAAAAGAAAGGACTGGAAAAAAATTGGAAAATAGAGGGAAATGGAACAAATCTGCTTCCTATCTAAATGAGTGAGAAAAGGTTGAAAAGAATTTGAGAAATTTTGATCATGTTCGGTTTCCCAATTGGATCCCCTAAAAGATCGAGAATTTCTTCAATCAATATCATTTGGATTTTGGAATACTCAGATTTGGCAAGAAAAGAAAACAAAAAATGGAAAGTAATGTAGTTTTTTTCTGGAACATGTGATTTATCACGATACCTTGTTTTTTGTGTAGTTTTTAGGAAACTTTAGGTTGTCAACTGAGCAGCGATATGGTTCACAGGGGAAGAGGAAGACGGGGGTGGGGTGGGGTGGGGTGGGGGGGGGGGGGGGGGTGGGGTGGGGTGGGCTGGGTGGGTGTCCGTTTTTTTTTTACGCATGGGTCGGCTCCCAGGGTGGGCACTGCTCACCCTAGCCTGGACCCCCTCAGTTGGGATTGTTGGGTCAGGGTGGGCACTTGCCCACCCTAGCCCCTATGTGGCTCTGCCACTGGTTCATAGTACATACCCTGTTTGAATTCCTGATGAGTGTCTTGATATTGTTATGCATATCATGAGATTATTCTGATATGATTTAAGTCAGAATAGGTTCAGTGGCACATCCTTACAAATTTTTTGTCCACTGTAGGGGACAATCTTGTTAAAACCAAAATGCTACTAAAACACATTGATCCAGGGTCATATGCCGGCCCCATAAAAAATTGGTTGATTTTTGGACGAATTGTCGATTTCCCAAATCAGGCTGATATAGGATTCAATGGATTCCTTTTTTTCTCTTCTTCCCCCTAAATCTATGTAAAACAAAAATTAAATGGTAAACCCACCCGAGCACTCTCCCTCTGCTTGCACAGCAATAGTCTTTTTCCCTTCCCTCTTTCCCACCCATTTGCCACAGCGGAATGTGCCGCACGACCTCCACCCTCTCTCTCTCTCTCCCAGTGCCTGCTGGCAGTGCTTGAGGGGTACCCTCTAACTTGCTGGCGGTTAGGAGATTCTCTGAGCAGCCGTTGACAACTCTCTCTCTCTCTCTCATGGGTGGATTTCCTGGTCGATCCAAAAGTTCAAATTTTGTAAACTTTCTGTGCCTAACCATCCAGTTCTTCAACAACTAAGCTTAGTGAACTATTTGTGTGCATTTTGCAACGTTTGGTCTGCATAGAATGCCATATATATAGTCTCAAATGTTAAATCTAAACCTTAAGCATGTTTAGCATGGCTTATTTATATGTATGTAGGTACCCCACCACTCACCAGCTTATTTACACATCTCATTTCAATAAACCACTATGAATCAAAGCTGTTGCTGAATGTTCTTAAATACTTTGACCATTTAAGTGTCAAATGTGTAAGTTGTTTCAATCTTTTAAGCCTCTTTATTTTTATATTTTTAATGAATTTTTTGAATCTCTAAAATATTTTGAATTTTCTGAAATTTTAATCAATTTTTGTTTAGACATTTGTTTTTAAATGCACTGTTCATAATCAATTCAATTCAGGCTGATTTTATGAATCATTTTGGGAAAAAAATCACCTTCTCAATCAATTTTAAAAACATTGGTAGGGGACAGCCATCCATTGCCATCAAGACAGGATAAGTAGTTCTAGAATTAGTTCTATTGCATGAGATGTTTAAGATTTTGCTTGAGTTTGAGGAAAATGAGTGATATACTAAGAAACCTGTCAAAAGCAAATAAATGATATGGTGCTCATAAGACAAATATTGGTGATATTTTGGGAATATCACTAAAAAATGTGATGTTATGATTGTTGTTTTAAATGCAGAAAATATCATGATATTATCGTCTTATGAAGATTTATTTAGTCCATCTAATAATAGTTATATTTATCAAAAAGTGAATAACTATATTAATTTATTGGAATTTTGCTTCTATATGCAGACGGCAGCATTGGCTCAAAAAAATTCTGAAGTTACACGAGCACTTACAGTCCAAGAAGACATTCTTGAAAGGGAGCTGGGTGAGGTTCAAAAGGTCCTATTAGCAATGCAGGTTGGTTTGATGTCCTTTGGAACTTATTTTATTTTCAAATCTCTCTTTTAGCTATACTGATTAACCTAGCCTACATAGTATGTAGCTGCAAGTATGTTTTTTTTATGATCAACTGACAAATACTTTCTTAAACAGTATTTCTTTTGGAGTATGGCCTAAGTATCTTTTCCAAGAATGCTGGTGTCTTATATAAATTGCTAGGAAATTCTTTGCTGATGAAGTGTTCCATCCGGAGAGGATAAAGCAAGATCCCATGCCACTGCCAACAAAAATTCTCACCATGAAGAACATTGGTGCAAAAGTCCTATCTTAGATCTACCGATGACTATGTTCTGACTTCTGAAAATGCCAAATCTTCCAAATGGAGACTTGGACAGCAAGCTTCCAACCTTTATTTCTCCAAGGGGGTTAGATTGTATATGAATTCCATTGTGAACTTGACAAGGAAAAGGGAGCAACTACTTACTTCGCCATCCTTCTAGATAGGGTTGCAAATGGGTCGGATTCAAGAAGAGGAATTTGCAAAATTTAGCTGTCCTGGATCCGAACCGACCCAACTCTCCAATGTATTTTGGGATCCGAAACCTGACCTGTTTGCATCTTTACTTCTAGATGTAGAAGGTGATCTCATATTGCAAAAGAAAACATGCACGAGAGGAAGATATGACTAGTTGATTCCTCCTGAGATAAGCATAAAGGACACTGACTTATCAACTTGTGAACCAATTTTAGCAGATAAGCTGCATGCACTTTTGGTTTGTAAGAATTTAGCTATTTTGAATATATTGGCACCCTATTAATTATGATGTACACTTAATCCTGTTAAAGTTTTACAAATGGCATCAACTGACCAACATACACTTAACAAAACTATACAAGACTGATAAAAATGATCATTACCATTAAGGAAATAGAAGACAGGCGTCTGACTTGTACATGTGCTAGCAGCACCTCATTCTTGTGGTAAGATCAACGAGATATGGTTGAAGGGAAACAAGATCCTCCGAAGATGTTCACCAAGAACAACAATGTGGACACTCAAAAAAGTTCCACCAAAGCACCAAGAGAACACGCACAAGCCACAAGATGGGCTCACACACAAACACCCACTAAAGGGGCAAACAAAAAAGATAAAAAATAATATTTTATTGATCAATGCACATGCAAGAAGCATACATATTGTGGGGGGTTTGCCCCCTATTTATACACAAAATTGGAGCTAAACAAGAGAGAATTGTTGGACTCCCAACGACTCTATGGGTTGACTAGTCTCATCCCAACTAAAAAACAAAAAATAGGCCTAACTTAACTAACCTAGTTTAGATTGAATCAACAAATATCCTCTAGAAGAATAAGCAACTTCTATACCAAGAAATTTTTTCAGATATCCCAAATCAGTCATTTGAAAATGAGTTTCAGGAATCCTTTTAATATGTTCAACTCTCTATTTATCACTTTCTGCGATAATCATGTTGTCCACGTAAAGGAGAAGAATGACAACCTATGGGTTTCTTTCCTATGGGAATATCTTGGATAGTCCAAGTATTCGCCTTTTCTAAAGCATCTAATTTTACTCTCATAGCTTCTACCCACTCAAAATGTTTATTTGCTTCAACATAGTTGGGGTTATATATAGGAATGCGTTAATGCAATGTAAGCTTGATATTTAGGTGAAAAATACTCATAGGACAAATTTTTCAGTGGGTTTAGATACTCTAGATGACCTTCTAGTTTATATTTCTCCATAGTTTTCATCATTAGTATACTTTTCTAGTGCACAAGGATGTTCGGAAATACCTCACTTGAAATATTGGATACAATCTTGATTTTGAGATTGTTCTTTTATCATTTCATTACCATGACATTCTTCTTTACTTACCATATCATTACTGATATCATGATCTTTATCACGATCATCAATACTATCATCAAACTTTGGAATTAGATCCAACAAAAAAGAATACTCAGCGAGTTCCTTAAGATTTTCATATTCAAAGATTTTTTTTTAAGAAAGATACATTTCTTGAAACATATAAATTCTTATTTTTAAAGTCAAAGCATCTATAGCCTTTTTTATTATTTGCATATCAAAAAACGACACAAGAAATAGCACGGGGAGAAAGTTTATCATTTTTATCAGTAAAAACAAAACATTTGCCTCCAAAAACTCTTAATCTTGAATAATCAGGAGTGAGTTTAAAAAGTTTCTCAACTGGTGATATATTTTTTAGGAAGACAAATGATATTTTGTTAATAAGATAAACTGCAATCAATGTGGCTTTGTCCCAAAATTCTTTAGGTGCGTGGTTTGAGATAAGTAAGGTTCTTGTGGTTTCGATGATGTGCCTATGTTTTCTTTCGGCTAAGCCATTTTGCTGAGGAGTGTAGGGATATAATCTTTGGTATGTGATGCCATTTGATTTCAAGTAATCTTTAAAATCTTTTGATAAAATTCTCCCCCTAATCAATGTGAAAGATAGAGATATCCTGTTGAAATTTAGTTTTAACCAATTTGTGAAATATTTGAAAATATGAAAAAACTTCAGATTTATGTTTGAGAAAATAGATCCATGTGTGTCTAGTAAAATCATCAATAAATATGACATAGTATACAAACCCACCCTTAGATATAACAGGTGTTGGACCCCAAACATCTGAATGTACTAACTCAAGCGGTCGTGTAAAGACAAAAGTTCTTTCCTGAAATGACAATCTTTTCATTTTGCCAAGAATGTAATCTTCATAAGTAAAATTTTTAATATTACAAATTTTTTTCATATTTGACTGAAAATTTTTCAATATTACAAATTTTAAATATTTACAAAAATATATTAGGATGGCCAATTCTTTTATGTCATAAATCAAAATCCAGTTTATGAACATTACAACAAAAAGTATTCTTGGGTATTTCCAAAAAATTCATGTAGTATAAACCTCCTTCTCTATGGCCTTCCTTAATCAGCTTCCCTGACTGGCGATCCTACACCTAACAATCAATAAAAGAGAATAAAATATTACATCCATGATCAAACAATTGAGAAATAAACAAAAGATTTAGGTTTAGCTTAGGAATATATCTAATTTTTGCAATAGAAAACATTTTTGAAATATTTTTGATTTTTTTTATTCCTTTAATCTTAAAGGATGTCGTATTAACAGTAAAAACATTTGACCCGCTTGAGTTACAACATTCAGATAAAATATCACCATTTGATGTTATATAAAAAGAGGCACCTGAGTCAAGAAGCCAAAGAGATTTACTGGGTCAGAGATACCAACTGAAGGAACTGCGGCTCCGATTAATGGAGCTCTTTTGAGTAAAGGTTGAAGGGCTTCTATAAGTTGACTTAAGGACCTCCCCCTGATGTTTGATTCTTGTGAAGCTTTGGACTCACTTGTCTCTTGTGTAACCGAGTCTACCTTCTTTTCATAGGGTATCTTCAATTTAGGACAATATGTCATGACATGTCTTGGTTTACAATAATAGTAACAAATAATTTTCTTCTTCTCAAACTCATTGCTTTGTCTTCCATATTGCTCGTTGTTCGATCTTCCATAATGTGTTGGTTTGTAAGCATGAACATAGTTTTTGGCCTAGACATGGCTAGGACTGAGTCATCATCATCTTTAGATGTCTTCTTTTTTAGTCAAATTTTCTCCATACTTAGTTCTTCAATAAAGAGGACTTTCTCTCTATGAAGAAGAGCTGATTTAGTAGACTCAAACTTTGTCTTTAAACCATTGATGAATTGATAGAAATGCTCCACATCTATTTGTCTTTGACGGATTTCTATATCTTCGAGACAATGCTATCGCGGCTCAAGAAGAGCTAATTTATTCCAAAGATCGGGCAACTCACTAAAATATTCTCTAAAATTTTTTCCTCCTTGAGTCATAGTGTGTACTTTGTCTTACAAATTGCAAACATGAGCAATATCTTTAAGAGAGTATATTCTCTTAAGATAGTTTCATGCTTTATTTACATGTTCAAATTTAGCAAGACTCGAGTACTTCTTGATATCGACACTGCTAATGAGCCAAGACATAATCTTGGCATGCCTTATTCTCCACTCTTTCCATTTTTTCTCATAGGAGGCCATAACCTTGGTCTTTTTTGCCTCCGTAAGAGGTACTTCTTTTTCTCCTTCTATCTTAGTAAGAATTAGTTTGGGTTTCAAATCCGATCCATCCACTAAACCCACAACCTTTTTTCTCATATGAAGTGCTTCATGATAAAAGCTCATCTTACAAAGTTTGTGTCATTGAGCTTGATGGGTTTTAAGGTGACATTATCATTGTTATCCATGTTTACAATGACTAAGAAAGAGAATAGAAGATTGAGAGGGAGAAGAAAAAAAGAGGAGATAAGAAAGAATTACGGGCACTCCACCACAAAGAGAGCACCTCCAATAAAAGGCACAAACACACGAGCACTCTACCACCAAGAGAGCACCTCCAATGAAGAGCACGAGCACACGCACACTCTACCACCAAGACGGCACAACAATTTCACAAGCACTTAAGTGAATTTTACAAAAGAGTCTTTATCTCTTCAAAATCTTGAGTGGCATGCTTTCCAATGCACTGGAAATCAGCTTGTTCTTCAAACTCTGATACCATGAAAGGAAACATGATCCTCCAAAAATGTTCACCAAGAACAACAATATGGACACTCAAAAGAGTTTCACCAAAGCACCAAGAGAACATACACAAGCCACAAGATGGGCTCACATATAAACACCCACTAAAGGGGCAAACAAAAAAGATAAAAAATAATATTTTATTGGTCATGCAAGAAGCATACATATTGTGGGGGTTTTGCCCCCTATTTATACACAAAATTGGAGCTCAAAAAGGGAGAGTCATTGGGGGTCCAACGGCTCTAAATAGAGCCATTGGACTCCCAACTACTCTATGAGCTGACTAGTCTCATCCCAACTAAAAAACAAAAAATAAACCTAATTAAACTAACCTAGTTACTATCCTATATATATATTTACATTTTTAACAGTTATGAGGTAAGTAGAAAAGTTTTTGATCATTGATGGTATAACCTTTCTTTTGAAATAATGATAGATTTTGATGTACTTTGTCCACTCATAAAATGTATTTTGCTAGCAATATGAGTCTTCTATTGTCATTAATCATTATGCTGTAGGATTCAGAAGAAATATGTATCAACATATCAAATAATACTTTTGAAGCATAAAGTATTACTTATAGAAAAATACGTTAGCTTTGAATTCCTTTCACAGACTTTTGAAAGAAAAAACTTGGTTCAGTTTCTTGCACTTTTAGGATACAAAGAAGGCCACAAGAAAAGTTGGGAGACACTGTTCCTGTTAAGAATATGCTACACAAAGGTCAATTGGAATATCCCTATAATGTAGGTTTTGGTAATGAAGTCATCAATATGCTCATAAATCTAGGTAAAATTAATAAAATTAACCATAAAGGCATGTTTCGACCAAATATGAGAGTCTAAAGCTAAATTTACAATGAAGACTTGAACGCTCAGTGAACTAAAACTGTTGTCTAAAAGCATCAATGTTGGTGTTGGTGTTGCCAGGTCACTACACAGAAATGGCTGGCTGCTAGAAGTGACCAGATAACATAGTATTACAGGAAAATTTTGAACATGTTAGGAAATGAAATTGTGGACATTGAAGATAGATGCAATAGAGATAAAACTTCAGTATTATAAAATAAACATCTAACTACCCCTTGTGAAGACGGTAGGGGATCCATGTGAGATGCCTTGAGAGATATAGGATGCCCAGAAATGGAGATTGAAGTATTAATTGTAGCAGTCAACTTGTATAGTGGTAGAGGTAATTTTTCTTTTTCTTTTTAGTTTTTTTTGTCATGATAACAGTTGAATATTATGTGTACAATCAATCTTTTTGGAGATGATCATGGTGCCATCAATATAATGTCAGTATATGATAATGCCATATAGTGTTGATCATGGTATGAGCTACTATAATGTGATGCTGATCTTGTTATGGATATAACCTGATGATGATGATAGGCTGATATCTGCATGCGATGATGATGCCAATGATGATGGCACAATTGATATGTTATGACTGCATCTTATTTTTTATGATAATGGTAGCAATGATAAATGATGAGTTCTTGGTTTGGATGTGCTATAATGCTCTGTTTGAGTTAGGAATGACCTTCCTTGTTTGTAGAGCTAGGAAGTTGGGCTGATATTTCGAACCAATGATTTGCATGATTGGCAGCTAATGGATCACCAATAGAGTAGAGTAGTTTATGTGGGTCAGCAAGTGTGTTCTTTATTAAAGTGTTGAGAACAATCACTGTCTGCCTCTTAATGTCTAATTGCTGGAAGGGAGCAAAAGCTTGAACCTATTCAGGAATGAGTTGTAAGAAACAATTAAAGCTAACATATCATTGGATTCGGGAATCTGCAGAATCATGGATTTTTTTTCTTTAAGGACAAGGAATCCACCAGGGTCAAGCCCTTTAATTGGCCCCAATCTATAGTGGTAAATACCAGGAGAGCGTACTGGTCCCATAATACTGCTCCATACCTGTCGTGGTTTGATCCTGTGGAGAGTTGAACTCATGACATCCGGGGCCACTGGACATCCCAACACTCACCCTAACCAACTGGGCAACCTTGCAGGGCCCAGAAGAATGGATTTTAATTTAAAAGAAAAGACAATTCATGTAAGTCGGTGGAAACTGTACATATTATGTTAATAAATCATTCTATTAAGACGTACTATCAACTAAAAAAGTATATATGAATTCAATAAACAACAGCAGGCACATAAATTAGGAGGTACTTGTTAAAATGTATACTCAAAAACCTTATTGTAAGTATAAATATATATACTTATATACATAGAGATACGTATACATATGTTATATGTATACGTATCTCTATATATAAGTATATATATTTATACATTTTTCCCTTTTTACCCGAAAAGGGTATTTTTGTCCTTTTACATTTTGTGCATATTCCATTTGGAATATGTTGTACCTTTTTCTTTATTTTTTAATTTCTTTTATTTTTTATATTTTTCCTTTTTGTAATTACAAAAAGGTGCCTTGGGGGTCTCCCCAATAGAGTCGTTGGGGAGCCCCCAACGGTCACAATTGTGACCGTTGGGAGCTCCCCAACGACTCCTTTGGGGAGCCCCCTTGCACCTCTCATTTCTTGTATAAATAGGGGTGTTCCCTCTTGTAATTCTCCAAGCTTGAGAGTCTCAAGCATTT
Organism: Nuphar pumila; assembly: GCF_984573655.1. Classification (NCBI taxonomy): domain Eukaryota; kingdom Viridiplantae; phylum Streptophyta; class Magnoliopsida; order Nymphaeales; family Nymphaeaceae; genus Nuphar; species Nuphar pumila. Next base: position 138,709,719 of record NC_143252.1, on the reverse strand, counting down.
GCTTTTATTTATGAAATACATGCATTATTGCATGTTTATTATTTATATGCTTTTTGCATATTTTGTTCAAGTGTTGTGAGAGTGCTTTCGTGCACTTCTTTATAGAGTATTTGTGCTTGTATGAGTATTGTCTCTTCATAGACAATTTTACATGGTATCAGAGCTCGGTTGGTGATTGAAGATCGTGGGATCCTCTTTTGTTCGAGTGCCTCGAAAACCGTGCCTTCGGATCTTTAGAGATTGAAGTGGTGGATCTTGCTTCTCAAATATTTTAGAAGGATCTTGTGCAAAGTAGAAGTTGAAACATTGTATTGGTACGTCTTTTTTCTCCTTCTCTTTACGCCTTAATGGGTGAGAAAGAGTCTCACTTTGCCCTTGGCTTCAAGTTGAATGGGTCCAACTATCATATTTGGGTCGGGAATATGGAGGCCCACATAAAAGGAAAAGGATTGTGGGGTTATGTGCAAGGAACGATTCCGGAACCGGAACCCAAGATAACCGTAATGGACGGAAGCGAAATCAAGATTCTTGAGGGAGAGGAAAGAATCAAAGCTCTTGAGGAATACTCCAAGAAACACGACGAATGAGAAATGAAGAACTTCAAGATTCTTTCTTGGTTCTTCGCATCCGTCGAAACAAAGATTAATGCCAACATTATCAAATTCAAAAGAGCATCGGAAGCTTGACATTATCTCGAGAAAATGTATACATCAAGAGATCTATCCCATAAGTATTACCTTCAAAAGAAGGCCCTCTCCCTTACTCAAGGTGAAATGTCGATTAGGGAATATTTTGCCGATCTTTCCTCTATTTGGGATGAGCTCTCTATGCTCGAACCAAAATGGAGTGGAGAGGCAATTGAACTTCGTCACAAGCAACTTGAAGAAGATCGTTTCTTCAATTTTTTGAATGGGTTGAGACCGAAATTTGAGCAAATAAGGTCATCACTTCTATCCTCATTTTCTCCTCCCTCTCTTGAAGATGTTCTCACCAAATTAAGTGGTGAGGAGACTCGTATGAGTTTATGCAAACAAGGACCAAGTGTTCTTATGGTTCCTTGTAATCATGAAGAAAACAATGAGGTTAATGCCGTATCAAGACCCGGAAATAATGTAAAGACCTATCGTCCCCCTCATTTTAAATTCCAAAATCAAGGAGGAGATAGTGGACAAAGAGGAAAGAGGGACTATAGCAAGACTATATGTCATTTTTGTAAAGAACCGGGGCATATCAAGCCCGTATGTCCCAAATGGAAGAAGCTTCTCGCTATGGCCACCACCGGTGCACCACAAAAGGAAGAGGCATCATCAAGTGGGGCACTCTCGTTGAACCAAATAATGGAAGCCCTTCAACCTCTTCTCAAGGGAGCTACATCCGGTGCCGCCGTATCTACTTCTTCCATTCCAGGTAAAGTCTCTTGGCTTTTGGACTCAGGTGCATCTTTTCATATGTCCCCAAACATGTTTTCACTTTCCGATTATTCAAAAAATGTTTCTTCATCCTTTGTTTCTACTGCGGATGGAACCTCTCTTAAAATTAAAGGAATAGGCAATTTTGAAACTCAAGATTTTGTTATTCCTAAAATTAAATTTATACCTAAACTTAACTTAAATCTTCTCTCTGTTTCTCAACTCTCGGACCATGGTTGTGATATTAAATTTTCATGTGATAAATGTTTAATACAGGATCGCCTGTCCGGGAAATTGATTGGGGAAGGCTTTAGAAAAGGCGATTTATACTATATGGAATCTCTTCAAGTTCCAAAATCTTTTTATAATGTTGCCCGAAACAAAGATATAAATGTGTGGCACAAAAGACTTGGTCATCCTAATATCACCAAGTTATCTTATTTACATTTTGCAAAGGACCTATGTAAAAGTTCTTTTTCTTGTAATGACTGTATTCTCGGAAAAATGCAAAGTTTACCTTTTGAGCAAAGAACTATGTTCTCATCAAAACCCTTTGAAATTGTTCATTCCGATGTTTGGGGACCCGCACCTGTAGTCTCAAAAGGAGGCTTTTCTTATTATGTTATTTTTGTGGATGATTTCTCTAGATATTCATGGATCTTTTTTCTTAAATTCAAACATGAAGTCTTTTCGTGCTTTAGAACTTTCCATTCAATGATCAAGAATCAATTTAATAGTAACATAAAGATTTTTAGAAGTGATTCTGGAGGAGAATATCTCTCCAACCAATTTAAAATATATCTTGAAGATCAATGAATCATTCACCAAAGATCTTGTCCTAAAACCCCACAACAGAATGGGTTGGCCGAAAGAAAACATAGGCATATCATTGAGACCACTAGAACCCTTCTTATTTCCCAAAACATCCCTAAAAATTTTTGGGCTGAAGCAGCTCTTGCTTCTGTTTATCTGATAAATCGCTTGCCTTCTAGAATATTAGGGAAAATATCCCCTTTTGAGATTTTATATAAACTCGAACCGGATTATAATAGGTTACGAGTCTTCGGGTGTAAGTGTTTCATACTTACAGATAAGAATGACAAACTATCTCCCAAGGCTATTCCCTGCGCTTTTCTTGGATATTCTGAAGCTCAAAAGGGATTTCGATGCTATAATCCTCGAGAAGATAAGTTATATGTCTCTAGAAATGTAACTTTTTTGGAAAATGAAAGTGGATTTCAAAAAAATGTTTCTCAACAAGAAAATTTTGATTATTCCTTCCTTTTTTACTTATTATCTAGTAATGATGATATATCTAGTGATGATGATGTATCATTAAACCATGATGAGAACATTGAAAGTAATGTCGAAGAGCATAACCAACAAGAAGACAGGATTTCAAGTGATCCTATAACATACTCTCGTAGAAACCAAGACACCTTTAGAAGTGCTATAGATCAATATAGTGAACTTGTTCATGTTCTCGATCACTGAAGATCAGAGAGGAATAGGAGACCTCCCACTCGTTTTGTCTCCTTTGATTCCTTCTCACCCCGATATAGGGCTTGTCTTAGTGCCATTCACTCTTATTTTGAACCAAGAAATTTTGAAGAAGCAAAAAAATGTATAGAATGGCAAGAAGCTATGCAAAATGAACTTAATGCTCTTAAAAAGGCTGAAACTTGGGATTTCCAAACTCTACCCATAGGAAAGAAAACTATAGGCTGTCGATGGGTTTTTAAGATTAAAACTAAGAGCGACGGATCCCTTGAAAGGTATAAGGCTCGCTTAGTTGCAAAAGGGTATGGGCAAGAGTATGGAATTGATTATGAAGAAACGTTTGCTCCTGTAGCACGAATGGTTACAGTTAGATGTCTTATCAATATTGCATCTATTAAAAATTGGAATATCTTTCAAATGGATGTAAAAAATGCCTTTTTAAATGGTGATCTTAATGAAGAAGTGTATATGGATGCTCCACCAGGCATGGAGATCCCTAAAGATAAAGTCCTTCGTCTTCGAAAGGCCCTTTATGGTTTGAAACAGGCCCCCAAAGCCTGGTATGACAAATTTACCAGTGTAATGCTGGAAAATGGTTTCTCCTCCTGTTATACTGACACTGCTTTATTTACTAGAAAATCTAAGGCAGGAATTGTAATATTATTACTATATGTTGATGACATGTTAATTACAGGTGATGATGTTCAAGGAGTCAAGGGTATTAAGTCCATCTTGACTTCAAAATTTGAGATGTCAGACTTGGGTTTTCTGACATATTTTCTTAGAATTGAGGTTGCCTATTCGCAACGTGGTTATTTTTTATCTTAGTCTAAGCTTGCTTGTGAGATTATTGACAGATCAGGAATCTCTGATGACAAAGTATGCGAAACCCCTGAAGTCGTGGGAGCAAAAATGAAGATTGACGACGGTGTTCCTCTAATCGATCCTACTCCTTACAGACAGTTGGTAGGTTCTTTAATGTATCTCAGCATTACTCGACCCGATTTGTCCCATGCTATCCACATAGCCAGCCAGTTTCAGCATGCTCCTACAACCGTTCATATGAGTGCTGTGCTTCGCATCATCAGATATTTGAAGGGAACGGTAAATAAGGGAGTATTCCTATCCTCTTCTTCTGAATTAAAATTGTTTGCTTATACTGACTCAGATTGGGGAGGTGACCCTAGTAACCGTCACTCCACCACTGGTTTTTGTATTTTCTTAGGAGAATCTTTGATCTCATGGCGTTGTAAAAAGCAACAGAAGGTCTCCTTATCATCCACTGAAGCCGAATACAGAGCCATGACATCTACTACCATGGAAATAGTATGGATTAGACGTCTTTTGAAAGATATGGGAGTAGTTGTCAAAGAACCAACAAAGCTTTGCTGTGACAATAAAAGTGCAATCTACGTTGCCAAGAACCACACATTTCACGAGCGAACAAAGCATATAGAGATGGACTGCCATTATGTCAGGGAAAAATACTTGAAGAAGGTCATTGATCTACCATACGTGACGTCTGAGTATCAACTTGCAGACTTCTTCACAAAAGCACTTTGTTTGCCTAGATTTCATTTCCTTCTTGACAAACTTGCGGTTATCACACCGTAAGTTTGAGGGGGGTGTTAAAATGTATACTAAAAAACCTTATTGTAAGTATAAATATATATACTTATATACATAGAGATACGTATACATATGTTATATGTATACGTATCTCTATATATATTTCTACATTTTTCCCTTTTTACCCAAAAAGGGTATTTTTGTCCTTTTACATTTTGCACATATTCCATTTGGAATATGTTGTACCTTTTTCTTTATTTTTTAATTTCTTTTATTTTTTATATTTTTCCTTTTTGTAATTACAAAAAGGTGCCTTGGGGGTCTTCCCAATAGAGTCGTTGGGGAGCCCCCAACGGTCACAATTGTGACCATTGGGAGCTCCCCAACGACTCCTTTGGGGAGCCCCCTTGCACCTCTCATTTCTTGTATAAATAGGGGTGTTCCCCCTTGTAATTCTCCAAGCTTGAGAGTCTCAAGCATTTGCTTTTATTTATGAAATACATGCATTATTGCATGTTTATTATTTATATGTTTTTTGCATATTTTGTTCAAGTGTTGTGAGAGTGCTTTCGTGCACTTCTTTTATAGAGTATTTGTGCTTGTATGAGTATTGTCTCTTCATAGACAATTTTACAGTACTACTACTAATGGAAAAAAATGATTCCACTGAATGGATTTATGAAGCCGAACTATGGGGAGTTGTGCTCCCCACCAATCAAGATTATGCTTACTGTGAATGGGAGGTGCACTTCAATGAAGCTTCCCAGTTTTAGGGAAGCATGTTGCTTCCTGCTTCTGAAGCAAACTTCTTTGAAATTGAGCTTCTCTGTCTGCTCTATAGTTCTGATAACTATAGAATCACTTCAGACTTGCTAATGTCTAATTTGAGGTCATATATAAATGTTTTATGAAGAAGGCAGTTACCATTTGTGCAACATTTATTAAATTTCTCAGACCAAGGTTCATGAGTTCATGAGCTTATTTTAGACCATTTAAGGCATTTAGACCATTTAAGGCATTTATTTAGTCTACAAACATCTGTTGGAACAAAATCATTGGGCAAAAGGCACATCTGGCTACTGAAACATAAAACATGGCTGCCATGTGGAACTGGACAAATGTCATGCTTGAGTGTGGATGTGGCCCTTGACATTGCTGGTTCCCTCAGGTAATGATTTTTGACTTTCTTGTAAAACTATCGGTTCATTATGACAGTGAATATAGTGACCTCAGAATTCCTTCGCATGGTTTCTGGTTGCAATTAGAGCTATTTTTCTCAGATTGTCAAGTTCTTGAGCTTCATGATCTGTCCCACTCCTCTACTCTTTTGTTTTTTCTTCTCTTATTGTCTTGTGATGGACAAGCTGAACTGCTGAAGAGCAGCCCTAGGTGAAATGTGAACATATGAACCCTTGGTACATTGTACCTCTAACCATACTATCTATCTGATTTGACCCTCTTTATCTGCATATTTACCTGCTACTATTAGTGTTTCCGACATCACACATGCACTACCAGCTTGTTACATTATACTGAGTTATCAATTTTAAATTGATTGTCTAGAGCATTTTTCTTTGTTCTGGAAAACACCCCTAATACTACCTCTTAGTTCTTAAGCATCTCCACGTCTTTACCTACTCAAATGAAGAGTCTGGACTCTGAACTCTGAATGTCCTGGCAATTGCCTGACTGGAGTACTTGGCAGTTAAGAAGGAGGTGGCATTAAAAAACTGTTGGGATTGCCCTAATTGATGGTCCTCAAGCACCATCTCAATCAACAATGAGGAAATTAAATTGCCCTATGCTTGTGATTAACTCTATTTGTTTTTCAACTTCTCAAACTCACACTTGGACCATTTCTGTAGCTACCAGATAATGCTGTGAACACCATCTCCAAATATGATCCACCAAAGCATGTCCTGAATTCTCCTTATCCACATGGTTACCTAATATCAGTGGTCTTCAAACTCTGGTGGTTATTTATTGGATGAGTGGAGGTCAGTGCCTCTAATGGAAGGTCCTAAAGCACGTCTGAGTACCAATCTGTAGGAAACTTCATCTTGTATTGGATGAAAATTTTGCGAGTATGTAAAAGGAATCAGCGAGTTGTCCAATTTCAAGACATTGGATATTTCATGTTTGGATTGTATTCACAATAAGCCACATACGAATTTTCCCACCTCAAAATGATTTAATGCGTCTGCTTTGGTAGATTCAGAACTGTGTAGTCAAAAGTTCTAGGAAAGGTCTTCATGCCTAGAAAACCAAAATAAATACATTATTTTTAAATGAAAATAAAAAATGGATTTATAACAAATTTAAAAGCTGTGCAAAAAAAAAATCATGAAACAATGATTCTAAATTTTTTTACATTACAAGTACCTAATGATTTTTTTGGACCACTTGGCCCTAGGTCACCTAGCTCACCTAGATGCATTTTTAACAACAGGATGGAAGAAAGATGTATTCTTCATTTTACGGACCTCTTGGCCCTAGGTTATTCAGAATAGTGTTGAAAACCAATGAGAACTTTCTTTCTAGCAAATCATGGATGTTTGCCTACTAGGGACAGGTTTCCTCCTTTTAGCCATAACTTGGGAACCTGAATCATGAGTCCCTAGCCAAGTAACTGTTTATATTTGATAAATTGCAGAACCTGTAACCTGGATCCTGGATGTGATTGTATGCATGTCACTATATGAGCCTGAATACTCTACTGCACTCCTGCAACTATTAAGGAAGAGGTGGGTATATCAATGGTTAATATTTGTAGGGACCATGTGTGTGTGTCTTTCTCTCTCTGAGAGAGAGAGAGAGAGAGAACTGTTGCATTTGGAACTGGTGGTTGTGTAACCTTCTAGAATAAAAGTTCAAGTTCTTTGTTTACTTCATTATGCAGCAAAATAAACCTCCACTCTGTGAATAGCAGCATTATTTAGGAATTTTTTGGTATTGATCAAACAGATGAAGTAGGTTTACGCCTAGTTATATGCTGACTGATTCTTCTGTTTGATGATTCTCTAATTTGTTGCCCGACTGCCATGCCTTGTTGCTGAGCACTGATCAGGAGCAGCAGCAGAAGCAGCTTGAGCTTATCCTTGCTATTGCAAAAGCTGGTAGATTAACAGAGAGCAACCCAGGGACTGTTGCAAAGGGACATACCACAGACATACCCTGTTCAGGGGAGGATGGTGATTGAGGAAATTGAAACACAGCAGTAATGTTGACAGAGACTTGAACCAAGAGTAGTTTTTATGCGGGATTAGATTCAATGTTTATCAACGATTGCAGTGTTTGAATTTCATTAAAATATAGTGAATTATTCACCTGAGCCCAAAGCCTAGGCACTTGGTACAGACGTACAGTCTGAGCATTCATGTAGTTTTTGATTTTTTTTCTTGGGAATCTTACAAAGGTCACCCTTTATGAATATGAATTTTTCAAGGACCTAATCTTGAATGAGGGTTAACTTGGGATCTGGGTAGTCTTCGTCAAACATCTTATGAGTCGATTTTGCACTAATCTTGATTCAGGGTTAACTTGGATTTGGCTGGTCTTGATGAAGTACCTAACCCAGTCAAGTATCAGTCAAGTGTGTAATCAAAGCATGGTATTGCTCACAGTAAATATGTTACAGCCAAAGAAAGATTATTTTGTGACCAACGTGTTGCTTAAGAAGGCAAGTCAGCCATTGACTGCCATGTGTAAAGGTTGTGGTTTTACTTCTATTTTCATTTGCCAACGGACCCTGTTTTGTCAATGCAGCTAAGCAGCGCAGGCTCGAATTTTAGGTTCCATACAACCATTACCACCACCACCACTTCTTTACCACCATTGACATGATTACAACTAGGATTGTGATGACCATCGCCACTTCTTCACCACCACCACTATTCACTATCATCACTACCATCATCAGTACCACCCATATCACCACTTATTTATAGGGTTGTCAACAGGTCAGGTTTAGTTCTTACTCAAGTGGAACCAGACCCAGACTTAATTTGGGATTATGGTACTGGATTCAGACCCAGGTTCAATTGAACCCACCATAACAGAAACCATACTCAGATCCTATAAGAATTACATGAACTGGACTGAGACCATACATGGTAAAATAATATATATTATTTATCTTTTCTATATTAAAAAATTAAAGATCTTAGTCGGAGGGGCCCAGGTTTGGTATGAAATTTCACAAACCATACCTGGCTCCATATATTAATCGGACCCTTTGGGTCCCATCCAGATTCTAATCATACCTTATACTATTTTTTTAAAGACTTTTCAATATCCTATACTCTCTTCGGTAGTCACATTAGAGATGATTGTCATCACCAAAGGTGGCCATCATAGCTTGTGTAATAAGTAAACGAGACTCATCTTTAGGCCATTGTCACCAACACTTCTTTTTAAGGAACTTTTCAATCTCCTCGGTTTTTGTCATCACCATTAATGGCGGTCACAGTCGCTAGTAATTGGTAAACTACACTCCTCTTTAGGATATTTTAGGACTTCTTTAGTCATAAAAAAATTCTGTTAAAAAAAATCGTTGAAAAGCATAGCTGAGAAGCGCTAGGGTATAATATCCTACACACGCACAAAGATGCTTGAAACACAACGGGGTATCTTTAGGCTGTAGACTAAGGTCGCTCTTAACTTGTTTAATGTTGACCAAAACATGTGTGACTTATGGGTTTTATTAAATTGTTCTTGCATCTTAAATGGATTTAAAGCTTCAGATGACTATTTGATGCAGTTTGGAGGCCATGCGGCCAAAGGTGGAACTAGAAACTTGATATAGGAGGGGCCTTCCATATATATATATATATATATATATATATATATATATATATATATATATATATATATATATATATATAGGGTTAAGATTTGCTAGTAGTTTGTATGTGAAAACGACCTAGCAAATGGGGGCCGAGATCTACATGTTTTGTTTAGTGTGATTTTTTTCTCACATCTAACACCATAGATGTGATCTACATGTTTTGTTTAGTGAGGGATAGGTCACATCGTGAGGTATTACTGTCTAACCAGATGCACTATCATTGTAGACTCACCTTAGAGGTCTTTTGAACCATTAATGGCGCCTGTGCACAACATAAGAGTGCTCAACACCAACTAAGTCAACCGAAAATTCGTTGAACTACGATAAGTCTCTCGGAGCTTGGTCTCAGACCTGGAGCATGCCCGAAGCACGTACCGACTAACCCCGAATACCACAGGCATTTTCACGGGTGGGTCTCTAAGGTGCAAGGGCAGATCACTGTCCAACTTAGAGCTGCTGTGCAGAATGACCATGCTCCTGGTACAGGGTTAAACAGAAGCTATGCGGACATGGTCAAGGAGAGCGTTGGGTTGATGCAAGGAGAATCTACTCAAAAGCCAGAGAATGTCATCGCCCAGTCTGAAGATGCATGAAAAATATGGTGGAATCAAGCTATTGGAAGGAGAGTTCAACTATGGCTCTTCAAGAACGAATCTATTGATGATATTGAGTAAAAGGTTGAGGTTTTCAAATTTTTTAATAAAGCAAAAACACTCATTTTGATTTCAGTTAGAATTTCAGGGGCTTACAGGTTTTCAAACTCAGCATGGGACTGAAACCACTCCCTGTATAGGACTTGGGTTTAGGTCCAAATGAATCAATTATACTCATAAATCTGAATTCAAGATATAAAAGAAACAATACAATTTTATGAACCAATTTAAAACATTCATCAATTAAATGAATTGTTTGTAAACATTTTTCAAAACAAATTCACAAGTCTATATATTCAAAATAATTTCTGAATCTAAAATAATTTGTTCTTGGCACCATCCGTAGCAACCCACCATCGCTCCATCTCATTCATTTATTACCTTAATATTTATAATGTAGGGGCTAGACTCGTTGAGTCTCAGTAGGAATACAATAGCAATGCATATAGACACAGAACCAAATATACATGTAATCATACATCCTTTCAAAACATATACAACACAAATCACAATCATCATGTAATTAAAGAGACAACTATATTAATTAAATTCATGCAACATGATGCATAACAAGTACACATCCATGATTAAGCATTTGAATTATTAAGGGCATAAATTAAATAAACATCATCTTTAGAGAATATTAAGGTACATAGACCAATTTAGATATGTTTGCAATCATACAATATGCATAAACCAATGCATAATGCATGAGGTAGATTTTATCTTTCTTTATGACACTCACTTTTTGAATTCATAAACATGTTACTTGCAATTAATCTAAGTTTTCTCCTAACCCCTTTGTGAGTACTATCACAGGCAAAAACCAAATTTCAAGGCAAACCCATGGTATATTTTATTCTTACACTCAATTGTATTTTATTAATTTGGTCTGTGCACATGTTTCTCAAAGCAACATCGAGCATCATCACCTTAGGCAGTCAAGAGCATCGTCACCCTAGGTAGCCACTACTTAGCATCATTGGGTATCATCACCCTAGCCAATTCTTGGTATACCAATAACGTTAACAACTAAAGCACAACCACACCATTCTTGAGTCTCAATTATGAAAAATGTCATATACTATCGCGACTGAGGACACAAGCCATAATATCGGGTTCATGAGAAATACAACACTACGTAGTTTAGTAGCACACTGTCTCCCATGACAACCATCCAAGTAACCTACCATCCTCAGAGAGTAACCAAGGAGAAAATTATTAGCATATTGTTTGTGATCATTTTTACATCTTTAATTTTTACACATTCTTTCTACATAGAACAATTTTAAATCCATAATATCCATAGCATGCACTCATGTCACATGAGCTACACATCCAGCTCAAACATGTATATCATTTCATGCAATTTCTCAATTCAAACTCATCATGTGCCAATACATGTCAATATGTACAAATATGTGCCATTCATCATATGTATTATAACAAAATTCAAAACTTGCATTCAATATAATTTTTACCAAAATATTGCAGTAGCAGACAATCTCAATAGGCCCACATGTTGCTCAATAACATGAGACAAAGTCAAATTCATATTTTTATGACACTACATTGGTTTCTTTACTTGCTAACTCACGAGCGTTCACATGTGCATGCATGCTTTTTGTGTCTTATAACACATTATCATCACATTATGCTGCACATTATATCATCATGTTGCATATCATAATATCATAATAGAATTTTAAAGCTTAATATTGAAAAGATGCTTATCAAAGATGACACATCTATATGGCCTCAATAAGCCCATATACTGTGTATTAGTATGACATATGTCCATCTGGTTCACTTTTGGAACTATGGCATATTCATCTGGTTCACTTTTAGAACCATCTCATGTATTGAAATAAAATAGTCCCTTAATTTGGGACTCATGTCACAGAATTTGATACAGAATTTACATGTTATTATAAATTATGACATAAATTATACACAATGACATGCTCTGGGATTTTAACTGAAGGTTCTTACACATATTATATGCATACATGCAAAAACTCAAACCTTAACTCGTTACAGATCAAGAATTAAAATTTCTTTAACACAAACTGTTTTTTATTCACATAACAGTCTTGTCAAATTTTGTCTTTTAAATGAAAAATCAGTCATAAATCATTCAAAATGAATTAGATTTTGAGATTTTATTGTGGGTAGATTAATATGTTTGTTTCAAGTCTATAAAAACACATAATTCAATTCAATTCCAGTAGAGAGCTAAAAATCCCGTAACATATATTGTTTTTGTTATTTGACAGAACACGTTTCAAAAAATTATAGATTCTTAACTAACTTGCATGAATTATTATTTTTAAACCATGAAGAATCAACCTCTAAAATTTTCACAAATTTGTTTTCATATTCAGACTAACACATTAAAATCTTATCCATAGATCTTGAGTATTCTAGAAGCTATGATTTTTACAAAAACATGCATCTTAAAAGACTCTTTGTCAGGATAAGATTTTTGTGTCGAATTGTAGAGGATATATCTCCCAACCAATGACTCATCCGAGTCTAGGATTTGAATTGGAATTACTTTTATATGCATGAAACATCCTTATAATTTTTTAGGATTTATGGTTTCATGGTTTAAGATAAACAAATTTATTATTTTAATTGGTCAAATTAAAATACACATAACAAAATACAAGAAGCAACCAAGAACTTCATGCTTTCAATAAAAACATAAAAAAAATTCATCCAATGATTTAAAATCCATCAAAAACACAGAAGATTCATACATACAACCATAGAACCATACTGCAAATACAAAAATACAATACATACATGAATCCAACATCCAAAATTATGTGTTTTTTAAAAGAAAACATGTTTTCTCCATAAAAATCAAATTTCAAAAAGGATTTTGGGTTTCAAGACCTTCATGCACAAAATCATATCGGTATTTATGTGAATCTAGGTTAATATATGTGTTGATACACATTCGAAGATCATCCTACAACATGCTCATGTATCTCAATACTACACACATGTATAAAGTTATGGTATACCTACCTCAAAATCGATAAATCTATAAACGCTCTTCTTGAATCATCTTCCCCAAATGGTTCCTTCTACCACAAATGCACCCTTTAATGTATATGCAGCCACCATACACCAACTCCTTATTCTCAAAGAGGGGTGTGAGGGAGGAAGAAGAGAAGATTGAGAGAGAAAAAAAATAAGAAAGAGAAAAAAATAGGGAGAACCAAAAACATGTGGGAAGAAGAAAAAGTATTTCTTTAAATAAATTTTTTCATGGGGTCCTTTAATTAATAAAGAAACTCTCAAGAAGAAGTCTGAGCTAACTGTAACATTAGTAAGTCATTAAAATATAATGCCTTAGTTGTTGAGATCATGACGTTTTAAGAGGTATGAAAGACTGATGCACAAGAATGTGTATTTATAAATATTTTTATAAAGATATGCATGAGGGCATTGTGGTTTCAATACCATTATAGAAATGGGCTGTTATGTAGATGCCTCCATGAACATTATATTGCAAGCATAACCATATAGGTACTTGACCAATACGATATATGTAGCCAACATATGTCATTGGTATCATCATTTGTATTATTTGAATAAATAAACTAGAAATAGAAGTTTTAAAGATATGAAGGATGTGTGTGGTCTTTGACATTTGGGTCAGACCTATGCTCAAACTCTAGATGTTGGATCAGACCTGTCCCTATATGGGTCTGGGTCTATCTACTCTCTAGTGACAGTGATATATATATATATATATATATATTGGAGCAGGCCGGCTTGGGCATGCCAGCGCCTAGCACTGCCGCACTTTGGTGACACAGATCATGCCAGCCATGTAAACACAACAATCATAATTGTTGTGTGGCCTATGGTCTATAACAGACTATGGCAAGTCTTCCCCAACCTGCCAACTGGACCCGGGTGGCCAGCAAGGTGCACCCCTTGTTGGCACACCATGGTCGGACTGCAGCGAGTTGCAGTCGTGTTGAATGCTGGAATGCAGCCTAGCTGCAACCCCGATAAACCATGACCCTATGGTGATTGCTAGGGTGGTTACATCTAAACTGAAGAATATATATATATATATATATATATATATATATATATATATATATATATATATATATTACATGGATGGCTACATGCGTCTTGTTGGTTACACACTATGCAAGTTGGCAATTGACCTCTATCGAGTCAAATATTCGTAACTCTCTCATTATAAGGAGTTCTTAAGAACGGTTTGCGGCATATGAAAGCTGACAAACACGTGCATTTATGGTAGTAAGATGAGCTGAGATCTCATCTAGTGTACAACATGGTGATTGTTGTAACAACATGAATCTTGCCTAATTGAGTCTCAAACTGAATACAGGTCAATTAAATTATGCGAAGAATGAACCCCCGATGTTAATGCATGGTTGAGTAATAAGTTAATATGCATTTGTAACATGTAGTGTTGTGTAAATGCTTGTTTTAAAGTTTAATGAGCATGGCATCAGATGAAATGTTATTGCATGCTATTGAAAGATTGCTTTTATTGAATTTCAAGTGCATGTGCATTAAAGTGTGTATGTAGCGATGTATGGGTGCATGATATGAATCATATTCAATGCCTATGATTTAACGTGTAAATGAATGTGAAATCTTATAATTAGCATGCATGACATGAAGGTCATACTGACATTGAATCCTATATCGAAATGCCCAAATTGGAGGCACAAATCTTAGAGATAGATTCCTTTTACGTGAGTATAAAAGATCCACCATTTCATTTTGGTAAGTGTAGGCATTATTGATCAGCTCATGTATAAAGTTATAATTTGTTTATGAAATGTTGCTTCATTATGCTATTGTGATATCATAAATATTCTTAAATGAATGTTGCCTCAATTGATGTTTGAATTCATATAAATATGTTTCATGTATATCAGTTTTTAGTTTACCTGTGTTGGTTTAGTACCTTCTACTAAGACTCGAGGGGGAGTCTGACCCTCTGCTGTTACTATTTTATAGAGTGACGAAATGAGTTGTGTAGCAGTTGCGGGATTGCTGCGGGATGCCATGCAAACCATCTGACCTTTTTCAATACCAGTGACATTTGTTATTTTTAATGTTTACCACTCTGATTATATTATCGTGAATGAAAGAATTATTGAATAAGTAACTTCAACTCTTTTTCATGGTGTATTTCGTTGTTCCAAATACTTGTAACTCACCCAATATGTCTGACTCAAACTAAAAGAATATTTCCGCTGTGATTTAAAAAAAATTATTCCAAAATTTTGACACGTATTTTTGAGTTAAAATTTTGGGGTGTTACAGAACCACCCATAGCCAAGATAGTTTGACTTATTGTATAAAGGAACATATTTTCATTAACAACAGAAATAAAGTTTTCATTTGGGTTAAAGACCTTAGCAAATTACAGGTATTTAAAACAACCTTGTCAAGCCATAATTTAATCCAACCTATAAATTCAATAATTAAATTGTCCATAGATATTGTAAAAAGAAATAACCAATTTTTAAAGAAGTAAATAGTTTATCAAAATAAATATTCCTGAATTTAAATAAAATTAGTTCTCATGGTACCTGCAACATCCTGCAGCCGCTCCTGCATACTTACTTATTACCTGGAAAATGGTTTTGAAAATGAGTCAAACTATAAGAGCATGTATAGGAAACACACTAACCATACAATGCACACACAATATAAAGCATGCATATACAAGTATCAATAAACATTCGCAATAGTTATTCCTATAATTCAACAACCCTCATGCATTCAAGCGAATAACTTTTATAGTTCAATTCAAGAAAATGTACTACCAACACATATCATGATGTAACCACATTATCATTTAAAGTAAATATCAACAACATGCTTGTATTACAAATCTGACCATACATATCATTACATAAATCATAAAGTGAATCTATCTCACTAATGCATTGTTCCACCTCATTAGAGACAGTCTCGGTTACACAAGAGGTAATCATCAATTTAGCCCAGACTGTTTTGGGGTTTATTATGTCATGTATTTTATGTATAGAGCAATTGACTGAGCCGACTCTACTATGAGCAATCCATGACCGAGAGAAAACTCTCATTTTAATAGCGACAACAATTGGATTGATCCAGAAAATCTTTGTAGAGAAAGCGAACATACCACCTAGGCCACATAGTAGTCCCGACCCTCTAACTCCTGTAACTGGGACCAGTGAGATGCCTCACTATTACAAAAACAATAATGTCCTAGGATTTTGTACCAACTACCCTCTTCAAGGTAGGTTTGAGTTGTTCGATAACATACATCCCTTCTAAGGCATAACCAAAACCCAAAATTTTTAGTAACATATACCCGCTCACGATATACTTGAAATCCACAATCTCTAGTAATATATACTCACTCAGGGTATACCCAAAAACAAACAAATATGGGATTATCTGTATTAAGGTCATAGGTCAGTGCATCATTATTTACATACTAATAATCATGTACACATGCAATATATCAATTATGCATGCTAAACACCATAGGTCAGTCCAACGACTAGATTGGTTCCCCTATTTCTCCTTTTAATCCTTCTATTCTCTCTCTTATTCTCTATATAAAGGGTGGGTGGGTGCCTTTGTAAGTGTGAGAGAGTGATGAGTAGTTTTTTAGGTTTTGAGGGTTCTAGTGAGGCGCTTTTGTAATTTTTCATTTCTTTTGTATTATTTGAATTTCATACTTAATGAAATCGTTTACTTTTAAGTCTTGTATTTTATAGGTATTTTCATTGTGAATGTGTATTTAATTATATTGTATTCTTGGCTCATGGGCTACATTCTTGGCTCATAGGACATATTCTGAAGTGCATTGGGATCTATATTCGTGACAATTATATGGAGCTACACTCATCCCAAGCATGTTGGTGAGTCAACCTAAACCTGTCAAACAATCATTTGAACAAAATTCATTATGTTGCATTAGATATTCTAATGTTGGGATTGAGAACCTTTTGATGAATGACATCAACAGTAACATCAAGAACTGCATGGTGTATGTGATTACATCACTTCAAACAAAATTATTTTTTAGAGAATAGATCAGATGAAATGTTGTTAAAGTCACATAATTGTAGACTTAAACTTCTCTATTGAACCATGTAAGCATAAGTCCATATATGTGAGAAAGGAACATCTATTAAGGTGTTCAAACAAATTATTCTTGCAGATGAATATGTAACAAAAGAACAAGAACAATATGACAATAAGCAAACCACTAAGAAAGAAGGCAGAAAGATATGAAAGATGCCTGTTGCACATGAAAAATATCATTGTGATGCAGTTTCCTCACTTAGCTTATTCTCTCTCCATGTATTATAATTTCATGGCATGTATGCCAATTCATTATTTTCAGAAGTTGTAATAGAAACTAAACTACAACTAGTTATCTTTTATATTATCCTATACCTAATCAAGTTTGTTTAGCTTTAAAATTTTCCTTTTTAATTGTGTTTTTGAAAAATTTATATTTCTTGCCTGGATATTTTTATCTTGGGTTTAGTGGTTGGTAATGTCTATTGAATGAAAGATAAATGTCTTTACTTGCTCAATGCAGCATCTCTCTAGATTGTATTGGCCAACTTCCCTTACATAAGGAAGTATATCAAGTATGAACTATGGTTTTGTGTTGAGCTTGCCTTCATGGGTCAAGGTTGAGATACTCTTGGAAGTTAAGAATGTCTAACTAGGCATGTACAAAAACTGAATAGCTTTTACTTATCCCTCTTACACTTTTGATGGTTTACATGGACTTTTGTAGGCTATATTTTTTTGTCATATTGCTTTATTTTTTTTATGATGTGGTTGGTTCGTATGATTTGTCTCATGTGGTTCAGTTTTTTTGATAAAAGTTTTGGTTCTTTAATGTTGGCATAATTGTGCCATTCATATCCATCCCTTTCGTTCTGCTTTCTTGTTGTCATGAAACTTGTATGGGTAATTGGGTGTCAAGGTGGCATTTGCAATTACAATAACACTTCCATGCAGAAAGTTGTGTTGTGTTACTGCAAAAGCAAAGTCTGAACCAACTCACTTTGGACTTTGTTTCCACTGAAAAAGAGTGAACTAAGAAAACAAATGAGGCAGGGGACACCTTCCTTGTGCAACATGCTCTGCCATTTGTGTTGGCCTCTGTGGGACCAGCAGAAAAGGAGTTGTTTCTGTTGGAACATCACCATTTTCTGTGGTGCACAAATTTGCAATAAATGGGAAAATTGTCCAAGTATGAGGAAATGAGGTTTTCCACACAAAAATATGAAAGAAACAAATAGAAACATAAAATTCACACTTGAACGTCTTGAGAATGGAAAAATCTCCGCATGTCAACCTGTATGTGTTAGAAAATCGTGTGGGCCTACATACGATGAACTACACATCATAAGTTTGTCTTAGGTTCAGGCCTGATTATTGTGGTCGAATCTGGATGGGCCATGTGGTATCTCAAATAGTATGGAACACTATGTAGAGAGACCTGCCCTGTCTATAACTCTATAATGAGTTGAGTTAGAGATAGACTCCTAAATGCATTAAGTTATGGTCCCAAAACCTTATATAAAGATCATTCCTCTTCAGATTCCCCATAAGTTGGAAAGAGATTGAGTCACTCTCATCAAGTTTAGAGAAAGGAAAATGGCCAAATATACAGGTTTTGGAAGATCATACCTGTCAATGATCAACTAGAGCGCTATAGATTCAGGTATAGCTCCCGCTTTTGGTTTTATTATGTTTATGATTTCAACGGTTTAGCAAGCGCATGTTGTCGATCCTATTTTAGTATTAAGTGGATTCAAAATCCAACAATTGGTATCAGAGCGCATATTATCATTAAAACATACATTTTTGTTATTTTTCCTTCTTTCAACATCGATTTTGTTTTTGGATCAGCGTCCAGGCACAAAAAAATGGTTTTTTCCCTTTATTGGATGGGAAGGGCTGAAAGGCCCTTCCCCTTTGGATTGAGTGGATAGAGGCAAAGCCGTTTGGCCCTTCCTCTCCGTTAGGCTAGATGGGAGGGCGGATCGTCCCTTCCCCGTCTTCTTCTTGCTTTGCTGAGAAGGTGCCACCATCTGATTCATCGTTCGGCTAACGATAGTTGAGGTTCCTCCTTCATATTTGGGTTAGCCGGACCGGGTGTCACCTATTTAGTTTTGCTAGAAGGGTTTCATCCCACCTCACTGCCTGATTGGAACCTTGCAGCCCAGATCACCGACAGTTGAAAGGTTGGATACCTATTTAGACTCAGGTTTACTGACATCTGGGGTCAATTTCGACCATTGCTGGATATGCTCGGCTCATCGACCATTCAGGCCATTTTGGGTATCATCGGGTTTTACTTTCACCCTCCATCAGTGGTAGTGAGTTTCCAGTTTTGGTCCTTCCACCGATGGTTGTTCTTTGGCATTCTGTTTAGCCATCCGCTGGTGTGTATCGGAGTTCGTTCTGGACCTTGAGTGGTCCAGTCAAGTGAGCGGACTGGTTTAGTCCAATGGGATCACATCGATCCAGGCGCATCTCCAATCAGGGATGGTTCAGTGCACCATCAATTCTGTGTGTTATGAAAACCAGTTAGGTTGTCTGTCCCAGGCCAGTTCAGCCATTAGGCACGAGACAGGGTGTTGAGTCAGTTCAGTTAATGGTTCAGGTGTTTTGGCTTGGTTCAAAAAATTTTTTTTGGGCAGTCTCGATCATTATTGGGACCGGTTCAGTTTTCAGTAACTCCAAACGAAACAGGGCGGTTTGGTGCCCATTAAGACGTTCCAGTTGGAACCGGTTTGACATCCTTTTTTTTGTCGGTTTGGTTGTCTATCCCAGACCGGTTCAGCCATTAGGCATGAGATAGATCAATAGTATTTTACCAAGACACTGTGCAAGACTAGTTCGATTGTGTCCATTGTTGGACTCGGGCCTCTAATGTGACCAGAATCAAGTTAGGTGACCGACCGGGTCGAACCGGCTCAATCTCGTTCAATCATGAGGAGGCTGACTAGTTCAGTCCCCATTTTGTTTTAGGGGACTGAACTGGGTCAAGATGCACCATTATGCGGGTCAGGTCTGGTTGAACTCGACCCGACAGTGCAAGCTTGTATCCGAGTTTGGCCGGTGTTATCATTGTAAAATTTTACTTTTGCAAGTCAAACTTACCTTTGAAAAAGATTTTGAAAATAACTTGCCTCTGTTTTAAAATGCAGGATAATTCTGAAGAATGAGACTCGCCTGTCGGTACGAGGTTCAACCATTTCTGGCACCATAACCAAGGATAATCGAACTAAGAATCAACCTTATGCTTTGCTTTGCTCAATTTGTCTAAATCGATGTTTTATTCCTAAATGCACAAAGAACCAAGCATGTGCTATGAATTTTAGAAAATGCAGATTTGAAAATATGATGTATGCTTGAAATAATTGGAGATATTTGAAAAAGGGACACTGTGAAAATCATGAATCATGTTGAGAGAACATTTCTGAAGAAAAGAAAATCGATTTCTGAAGAAATCTTGATGTGTTGTGAAAATCGATTTCTGAGAAAATTCAAATAACTTTGAGAAAATTGATTTTTTTGAGATGCATTTGAAAAATATATCAAAAGAGATGGGCGTGTAGCCCTATAAAAATTCTTTCATGATACAGTCTAGCTTAGATGAATGAATGCAATTTTGAAGAAAACATTTTCTGAAGAACTTTTGAGAAAATTGTTTGAAAAAAGAAGTTTATGTGCCTTATAGAATTTTAATAAAATAGATTTTCCTCATATCCTTGACTATGACCACAAATATGGATTGAATCTAATTCATTTAATTCTAAAAGGAAAAAATATTTAGAAAACTTTAAAGTATGCAATGGTTTTTTAATATAGCCTAAGAGTGTAGGCTGATTGTGGCTTAAAAGAAGATGATAAATCTAGATTTTGTTCGTATTCTGACTATAGCTATAAATATGAACTCAATCGAGTTTATCAACTCTCTAGAAGCTAGTGCATGTGTCGTTTGTGTAGACCATGGTGGAATTGAAATATGCATGAATCATCATCCATCACACAATTAACATTTATTAAAAAAATTAAACTATATGCAATACAGTCCTATTTTAAGCAGAAAAGTAAATTCTTATTCTAAATTTATAATTAATTTATATCACTAATTGAATTTAAATAAAGAAAAATAAAAAGAAATTCAGTTTTGAATATTTCTGCAAAACTAGAAAACTTGTTAGTGGGAAAAATGTTGGTTTTTCTGGATTTATCCAGTAATATCTAGAAATTACTAGATTTATCCAAATATAAGGCTTTTTCCATGTTTTCTAAGATAAACATAATAAAACATGATATAAAATTAAAGAAATAATAAACATAAATAACTTTAAAATACAAATTTTGGAGAAAAATGACAAAAATACCCTTAAAAACACGACTATGGCCTTGAAATCAGGGTTTTTAGAAAATATTTTTTTTAAACTTTAGATTTAGGACTCAAATGAATTCAAATAAAAGCCAAATCAGATATGAAATACCCTAACATGATTATAAATATGATAAAACTCTAAAAATACAAAAAACATGCATAAAAAATCAAAAGATCACAAAAAGAGCAATTTTTAACAGTGTTTTATTCGAATCGGGACTCCACGAGCACTCTGTTTTCATGATTTAATCAAATAACATATCAAATAAACTAAAAAATTAACAAAAATCAACATGGATAGTTTTAATAACCGTAAACTTAAATTGCATTCCAAAAAATATGTTTTCGACATTATTTCAATAGGAAAATTGAATAAAACCCTAAAATATGCAATTTTTGCTTGTGGGCATGTACCTGTCACAGTGTCAGGACCAAATTAGGTATCAAATCACCATATAAATTCATAAAAAATTACAGAGAGATACTAGACATGTAAAAAAATATTTACCTATTTACAGATTGAAAAAAACATCTTTGGTTAGGGAGATATCGTTCCGACAATATATGATCAATTATAACAACACGAGTTGAAATACATGCATCCGGTTTTAGGTACAAGAAAATATAATAAATCACATTAAAAAATTATGAAATTTTAGCAGTCAATAGCAGATACATAGACAAAAATTTTCCTATTTACGGATCATCAATCAAATCTTTGGTTAGGGAGATACAATCGACACAAGTTGAACTAGGATTTAAACAAGGTGTTACGAGCTCTGAGAAACTGACTCTACATTCTGACAGATAAAAAATAGAATACAAATGCATAAAAATATTAAAAAAATACAGTAAATACTATACATTGATATGAAACTACTGAAACTTATGGATCATCGATCGGATCTCTGACGAGGGAGATATTGCCTATGCAAGTTGTTTTTGAATCCCAATAGCCATTTCACAGTTTGAAAAATAAGGTTCGGTTTTATATTTTTTTGACAGGGTTACATAACCTAAAATAATCCATTTTTTTTTATAAGAAATTACTCACAAACCCCAACTAAAAAAAACCAGATTTTTCTGACAGAAAAAAGCACATGAAATAATGTTGTTCCTGCGTACCCTAGATTAAAAATCACATATTAGCGATAAAGCTTGAAAAACCCTCATCTAAACATGGAAAAAAATAAGAAAAATATGCAAATAATATCACGAATTTGGATTTGATGCTTGAGTGAATAAAATAAGCATTAATATAGTGAATGAAAATAAAAAAAATCAGGAAAAGCATGGTTAGAACTTGATTTAGCCTTCGAAAGAGGGATTTGACCCATTAAATGGGCAAATCTCATCTTTTTATTGGCTTAAACATAAAAAATATTAATATAAACAATTTTAATGGTTTGAAATCATGGAAAATGTCTATACACAGTCTTAGATCATCTTTTTGAATCGATTTCATGGTTCTTGAACAAAATCCAAGCTTGAATCAAATACAGAAGGGGTGGCAATGACTTGAACATCAAACAAATATTAAAAAAGTAGTGAAATATAATAAAAAAAATTAGAAGAAAGTTTACCTTGGATTGTTGTAGATTCAATGGAGGTAGGAGAGCTGGCTGTGAGGAGAGAGAAGCAGCAAGAAAAGAAAGAGAGAGAGCATAGGGGCCGACCCCCCTATTTGCCCCTTTTTATAGATTTTTTAGAAAACCTTAATTAGGGCTAATTAATGCTCTTTGTTGACTTTTCAAAATTTTATCTAAAACTATTAGTGGGTTGCGATTTTTTGGATAACTCTAGCCTAGGTGGGACTCTATCTAACCCTAATTGACTTAATTAACTTAATTAATAAAAAGAAATTCTAAATGTGGTGCCACCTAGGCGGGCCCACATTTGGTTTTTAACACTCTAATTTAAAAGCTTTAAAAATTATTAAAAAGCAAAGATGAAATTTTAAAATCACTTTTGACTCTTCTAACCTAGCTAGGACACTGACTAATCCTAAACTAACCAAAACTTTCAAGTGTGACACCACCCAGTGTGGGCCCCACTTGATTTTTCAGAAAATGAATTTGGAATTTTTGAAAATAAAGGGATAAAAACAAATTTTTTCTGAGAAACTTTAAAAGAACATCTAAGCTAAGTATTTTTTTTTTTTGAGATATGAATGATATGAAAGGATACGAGATTGAAAATTAGGGTTTTGTATCCCTGCAGGGTGGGTCCCACTTGAAGAAGGTTGAAAACTGATTTGGAAATCAGGTTTTTGAAATGAAGGATTTTAAAAAAGGAAAGTTTTTTGAAGAAAATTTTGAAAATAAAATCAAGGTTCCAAACCAAATAGAGTCCTAAATGGATTGGGACTCTTCCAGAGGTGGCGCCAACTATGTGGGCC
This sequence comes from Nuphar pumila, assembly GCF_984573655.1. Classification (NCBI taxonomy): domain Eukaryota; kingdom Viridiplantae; phylum Streptophyta; class Magnoliopsida; order Nymphaeales; family Nymphaeaceae; genus Nuphar; species Nuphar pumila. Next base: position 138,685,886 of record NC_143252.1, on the reverse strand, counting down.
CTACATCAGGGTTTTGAAAAAGTGAAAATAAAGACTGAAAAGAGTTTTGAAGCATAGTTAATCACCAGATGAGAATCAGAGGTTTTAAAATAGAGTCCTGACCCGATTAGAACTCTGAGACAGAGTCCTAAAAATTTAAAACTCTTCATTCTTGGGGTTTTAAAAGAAAACTAAGAGGTTTTGAAAGACCTTTTCATAAATTGGTAAAAATGAACAAAATACGAGACCCGATTCAGAGTCCTAATCCAACTGGGACTCTAACATAGAGTCCTAAATCAACTGGGACTCTGAGATAAAATCTTAGAATTTTAAATTTTGGTTTTTGAAAAGATAAATAAAGAATTTTTTGAAAGATTTTCTCAAAATTGAAGTCAGGGTTAGAGTCCTGATCCAACTGGAACTCTGGGACAAAATCCTGATCGGACTAAAACTCTAGATTTTTGGTAATTTTGAAAGATAAATAAAGAAATTTTAAAAAGGTTTTCTCAGAATTTGATAAAATGAGCTGAAAAATGAAGTTAGAGTCAGAGTCCTAGTTCAACTAAAACTTTTGAAATAGAGCATTAAGTTGATTAAAACTCTAAAAATTTGGATTTTTTTTTTAAAAACAAGCAAAAAGATTTTAAAAACAAGTAAACATGGGAGTTAAAACAAAAATCAGAACAGAGTTCTGATCCGATCAGGACTCTAAGACAAAGTCCTAATTCGACTGGAACTTTAAAAATTTTGATTTTTCTGAAAATAGATAAGAAAATTTTAAGAACTTTTTGCAAAAATAGGTGAAAATAAGATGAAAACTGAAATCAGAATTAGAGTCCTGATCTAACTGGGACTCTGAGACAAAGTCCTAATTTGACAATAACTCTCATAATTTTGATCAAACAAGGAGGTTTTAGAAGCCTTTTCGTAAAAACAGATGAAAACTGAAATCAAAATTAGAGTCTAGATCCAACTGAGACTCTGAAATAGAGTCCTAATCAGACTAAAACTCTTAAAATTTAGAGTTTTCTAGAAAATAAATGTGAGGGTTTTAGAAAACAGGTAAAAATAAGATAAAATTTGAAGTCAGGTTTAGAGTTCTGCTCCAACTAGGATTCTGAGGAAGAGTCCCTATTCGACTAGAACTCTAAGAATTTTTTACTTTTTGAAAGTCAGATGGAAATGTTTTCGAAAATAAGTGAAAAACAAGAGTAAAGGATGAAATCAGGATAGAGTCCTAATCTGGCTGAAACTCTGAGGTAGAGTCCTAGTCCAACTGAAACTCTAAAATTTTGGCCAAAACGAAAGGAATGGATAAAGGTGTAGGGCTACTTTTGGTTTAAAACATAAATAGAATTTTGAAAAGACAGAGTCCTAATCCGACTAAGACTCTGTAATTTTAAGAAATTTGAGAAATGAAGGAATCCAAAAGCGACACTACCTAGATGAGTCTCCTCTAAGAATTAAAATAAATTAAAATAGAGTTTAAAATGAATCCATGTCATTTTCTAAGAAAAATATTTTAAAATATAAGATCCTGGGGGTTGGCAAATGGAAAAATGTCGATTTAAAACCCAGGTTTTAAAATTGATTTCGAAAGAAAAGTTTTTAAAATTCGAATCTGGATTTAATATTTTAAAAAATAGAAGTGTTGGATCTCGATAATGAGATGCAATGACATACAATGATTCAAGATGATACAAAATGATATGTAATGAGATGCATAAGGCACACCCTGTATGAGGGATTTGAAATCCTGGACCCCTGACAGAGATAAAGATTTGAACATTTATGTTCGCATGGCAAGAATTGATTATTGAAATCGAGCCAAAATAGATATTAAATTTTGATTGCAAGATAAAGTGATAGAATTTGGTGTAAAATTTGGGCTTTGAATAGCCCTGGCTCGGGTGTCGACCCACTGGTTTTTTGAAGGATTTAGAGAGTGGATGCCAGTGGCAGAAAGAAAGGTGTTTGTGAATGAAGATAGAAAATTTGGGGTGTTTATAGTCGGATTTGTGTGCATGCCTTATAAATAAAAAAAAATCTTGAGGATTTTATAGGGTTATTGTAGAGCACATTATGGGTCACTTTGTTGAGTCGATATTCGGTTATTTTTTGGCCCATATATGTTATTATGCTTGTATTATTTTTTATGTGCACTTGCTGACATGTTTCAACATTGGTATAGTTTCTGATTCTGGGTCTGATATTTTAAACTGAATTAATTGAATCAATATGTTGCCAAAGTAACCTTTGTTGTGTAAAAGTTGGTTCATTTTAGAATATTGTGATGGCTATATATTTGTAGTTCATGCGATTAATGATTGGCCCAAAGGAAGATTACTATTTTGCCAAGCTCAAATGTATACTTTCAGTAATAAATATGGGACAATCATTTGGTTTTTGATGTGAATAACGAGTCGGTCCAAAGAAAGACTTGTTGTTTGACAAGACTGACTGCCCATGTTTTGATTACTGTATCAAGAGTACCACTTACAAGTTGACACTTCTGTCCAAAGACTATGTGTTAATGTTGTGCTGAGGATCTTGTAATGGGGTTTACCACTGTTTAATATGTCATTTTATGTTATTACATGTGAATATGCATGTTAATTGTGAGCTTGTTTGTTCTTTATTCAGTTAATACCTCTGTTTCTGTGATATCTGCAAACATTAATTTCATACCTGTTTTGAGCGATTCAAATTTTAAGAACTGTAAAGAAAATGTTATGATTGTTCTTGATTATATGGATCTTGATCTTACACTACGAGAAGATCAACCACCCGTTCTTACGAATAAGAGTTTTGTTGCGGATAAAAAGAACTCTGAGCGATGGGATCGATCTAATCGCATGAGTCTAATGATCATGAAACGGGTAGTTTTTTAATCCTTCAGGGGCACCATGTCCGAAGAGGCTAATGCCAAACGTTTCTTTAAAGAAATTAAAAAATGTTTTGCGAAAAGTGAAAAGGCTAAAACAAGTACTCTTCTTTCAAGTCTTCTCTCAATGAGGTATAAGGGCAAAGAAAATATTCGGGAGTACATAATGAAGATGTCTCATCTTGCTTCAAAACTTAAGGCACTAAGGTTAGAGTTGTTTGAGGACTTACTCGTGCACTTGGTTTTGATATTTCTTCCTGCACAATACATCCAGATTAAGGTCAGTTATAACTGTCGAAAATAAAAATGGACTCTTAATAAGCTTATTTCTCATTGTGTGCAAGAAGATAAGATGAAGCAAGAGAAGACTTAAAGTGCTCATCTGGCAGTAACCTCTAAGGATATGTTTAAGAAAAAGAAAAGGACTAAGGAAGCTGCAGTTGACCCCCAATTGCAAAAGAAACAGAAAAGACACCAGGACCCAAAGTCTAGTTATTTCTTTTGCAAAGGAGAGGGTCACATGAAGAAGGACTGTATCAATTATCATGTCTGGCATGAAAAGAAATGCACACTCCTTACTCTGGTTTGTTTTGAAGTTAATTTGACTTCTGTACCCGAACACACTTGGTGGATGGATTCTGGTGCTACCACTCACATAAGTGTGTCTATGCAGGGTTGCCTAAGTTGTCGACCGTCAATTAATGTTGAAAGATTCATCTATGTGGGCGATGGTAAAACAAAGAATTGAAAGACTTGTGTCAAATGAGATTTTTGGTTCCCTTGATTTCACTGACTTTTAGTTTTGTGTTGAGTGTATAAAAGAGAAGCAAACAAATATAAGGAAATTAGATGCCGAAAGGAGAACAAACAACTTAAAACTAATTCATACAGATATTTGTGGACACTTTCCTATGACTTCTTGGAATGGTCAATAATATTTTATTACATTCATAGACGACTATTCTCGTTATGGGTACCTATATTTAATTCAAGAAAAGTATCAGTCCTTGTATGTGTTCAAATTGTATAAGGTCGAAGTTGAAAACTAACTTGGCAAAAGAATTAAGGTTGTTAGATCCGACCGTGGTGGTGAGTACTATGACTGATATGATAGATCAAATGAACAACATCAATGGCCTTTTACTAAATTCCTAAAGAAATATGGGATCATCCCTTAGTATACCATGTCAGGCACCCCTAGCATGAATGGTGTTGCTGAAAGACGAAACATGACTCTTAAGGATATGGTAAGGAGTATGATTTTTCATTCTACCTTACCAGAGTCCCTCTAGAGAGAAGCATTAAAGACTGCAACCTATATTTTGAATAGGGTGCCCTCTAAAGCAGTAACCAAGACCCCATATGAATTATGGACAGACCAAAAGCCTAGTCTGAAATATTTTCATATTTGGGGATGTCCAACTGATGATAGGTCGTACAGGCCATATGAAAAGAAACTGAATTTCAGAACGGTTAGCTGCTATTTTGTTGGGCATTCTGGAAGGTCCAGGGTCTATAAGTTTTATGACTCTGCGAATAAGTTTTTTTTGAAATGAGAAACACTTGTTTCTTTGAGGGTGCTGAGTTTGAGAAGAGTGATAAAGTAAAAGACATTGCTTTTGAAGAAAAATCTCTTTCTCTTTTTATAGTTGTAGATGACAATTATCAGATTTTCATTTCTGACATTGTTCCCACAAATTCGAACCAAGGTAATGCTTCAGATCTTCCTATCCAAAATCAAACTTTTACTCCTGAAGTTCAAACTCAACAACCTCAAGAACCATTGTCATTAAGAAAATCCATTAGAGAGATAAGAAGGACAATTTCATATGATTATATTATCTTTCTACAAGAATATGAGGGTGATACTGGCCTAATGGAAGATGATCCAATTAACCTCCATCAAGCCACACAAAGTTCTAACTCTAAAAAATGGATTTAAACAATACATGAGGAGATTAAATCTATGAGTGACAATGACGTGTGGGATCTTATCCCATTACCTGAAGGTGTGAAATCCATTGGTTGCAAATGAATATTTAAAACCAAAAGAGATTCAAAGGATAATGTGAAAAGATATAAGGCTCATCTTATTGTAAAAGAGTTTACTCAAAGGAAAGGCATTGACTATACAAAAACTTTTTTTCAGTTTCTATGAAAGACTCTTTTAGGATTATGATAGTACTTGTGACTCATTATGACTTAGAGCTACATCAGATGGATGTTAAAACTGTATTCCTTAATGGGAACATCGATGAGATAATATACATGATCCAACCAGAATATTTTGTCTCAGGCGATGCCAAGAAGATGGTTTGCAAACTAAAGAAATCCATCTATGGACTTAAGCAAGCTTCCTGTTAGTGGTATCATAAATTTTATCAAGTTGTCCTCTCATTTGGTTTTGAGATGAATGTGATTGATAAATACATATACCATAAGTTTAGTGGGAGTAAATTTATTTTTCTTATTTTGTATGTGGATGACATATTGTTTGTCACTAATGATATAGGCATACTACACGAAATCAAGAGATTTCTGACAATTTTTTTTTAAATGAAAGATCTTGGAGACGCCACTTTTGTATTAGGGATCCATATACATCGAGACCGTTCTCAGTGTGTTCTTGGATTATCACAAAAGAGCTATATCAAAAATATTTTGGAAAGGTATGGCATGAAGGATTGCAAACCAGGGGATACTCTCGTTGCTAAAGGAGACAAGTTTAGTCTCGCTCAATATCCCAAACACTAGTCTAAAATTAAGGCTATGAAATAGTTTTTTAATGCATCTGCTATAGAGAGTTTCATATATGCTCAAGTGTGTACGCGTCTAAATTTATCGTATATTATTGGGATGTTAGGCAGATATCTTAGTAACCCAGGTATGGATCATTGAAAAGCAGTCAAACGGGTTATGCGGTATTTGTAAAGAACAAAAGATTACATGCTCATATACAAAAAGTCAGATCAGCTGGAGATCATTGGATATTCTGATTCTGACTTTGTAGGATACCAAGACAGTCACATATCCATGTCAGGCTATGTTTTTCTGTTGGCTAGGGGAGTTATTTACTGGAAGAGTGCCAAGCAGACACTCATTGCTTCTTCCACCATAACAGCAGAATTTGTGGCTTGTTACAAGGCCTAACCATGGGATATGACTACGTAATTTTGTCACAGGACTGCAAATTTTAAATAATGTTGAAAGACTATTAAAGTTATTTTGTCACAATAATTCAGCAATATTATATTCTAATAACAACAGGAGCTCGTCGAAGTCAAAGCATATTCACATTAAGTTCTTTGTTGTTAAAGAAAGAGTACAGAATGGTCAGATATCAATAGAACATATTGGCACAAACTTCATAATTGCAGATCCGCTTACTAAAGGTTTGTCACCCAAGGCTTTTCACGAGTACACTGCTCGCATGGGTGTTTTATTATTTTATAATATTCTGGTTTAGTGGGAGTTTGTATTTAGATGTTCTATGATATAATAAAGTTTATTTTACCACTTTGGTATAAATTTAACGTTTCAGTTTCATTCTGTACTCATTATGTTGTGATCTCACTAAAGTTTTCAAGAAGGACCAGTTGGAAATAGGCATGTTTGATCATATTGCATGTAATTTCTATGTTTCACATCCATACTTGATCCATGTCATTTGGTTGTGTCAATATATGTGATTATTGATGGGTCCAATTACGTTATTTTTAATAAAAACCATTTTGGTTCTATGTTGACATGATTAATGGACCAGATTGGTAGAGATATCAATTGATAAGACAATATTTTTGAGCTCACAAGTTACAATGTGTGATTATAAGGTTACATATGTGGCCCAAGTGAGAGATTGTTGGAAAAATGTGTGGGCCTACATATGTTGAACCACACATCGTAAGTCTGTCTTAGGTTCAGGCCCGGTTATTGTGGTCTAATCTAGGTGGGCCCTGTGGTATCTCAAATGGTATGAAACACTTAAATGCAGTAAGTTATGGTCCCCAAACCTTATATAAAGGCCCTTCCTTTTCAGATTCTTCATAAGTCAGAAAGAGATTGAGTCACTCTCATCAGGTTTAGAGAAAGAAAAATAGTCAAATATACAGGTTTTGGAAGATCATACCTGTCAACGATCAATCAGATTGCTATGAATTCAGGTACAACTTCCGCTTTTGGTTATAATTTGTTCATGATTTCAACAGTTTAGCGAGAGCATGTTGTCAATCCTGTTTTAATATTTGGTAGATTCAAAATCCAACAATGTGTTCTTTTCTTCCACATTCTAATCGTCGAAATGCTCTTCTTCATGAATAGTAACATTACCCGATGTTCAGCAGCTTGATGTACTAGCCCGTATGAACAAGGCCTGTTTTAGTTATATTGAAAGCAGAGGCTCTTATCATCTCCGCTTTAAGGTAAATGGCTGTACCTACTATGGAAAGGAATGCTTCCATCCACAGTCCTAGTCATAAACTAATGTCATTATTCTACTTGCTTGGCGACTCAGACTCCTTTGGTTTAACTATCGTTGACCTTACATGATTCCAGTAGTTCTATAGATATCAAAATAATTACTTCTGCATTACTTTATGCATGTTGGTGGTCGTGACATGAGTATTTTTCTAATAAGTGGAAATTTTGGTTGATATTGCAATAACTAACCAGGCAAAATGCATAGTGGAAGCGGAAGAGCAGTATGAAATTCTGCTAAAGAAATTAGATCCTCACTTGGCCTCAAATTACCAGAGACGATGTGAGGAGGCAACTAAAGAAGGTTATTTCCTGCAACAGATACCCAACTGGGATTCTTTTCTTCTGGGCTTGCAGCTTCTCAATACCTACTGACCCTCCACTTCGAGTGACATGAAAAACTATTCTCTGTGCAGGTGAAAAAATTTCTGCTCATGCTTTAGGAGCATGGAACATACCAAGAGTAATTGCTGATGAAGAATCATTTCGCTTGAACTTTTTGAAAGACTGAAGAAGGCGATTGAATGTTTGAGTTAATGACAGATTGATGATGTAGTTCAATAATTTCAGTTAATGCCATTGCTTCTTCTCCATCCACTTTTGAGGCTCAGCTATTTACTATTATGTTGGGAGTCCCAAGTTTTAAGAGAGGGGACTCTCAGGGGGCTTTAACTAAACATCAAAATACATAAATACATGACTGTAACGCTCTCTAATTGAAACCGCTTGTTTTCAGTTTTTGTGTGGAAATGATTTTTACGTGATTTATTTAGTCAAAAACATGTTTTCTATGCTTAATGAAAAAATCATGCTTTTTATCTTCCGATTTAATGTTATGTAGACAGAATTTTTAAGAATTAATGGAAAAAATTAATTGCTCTCGGTGCACCAAAAAAGTTCATGCTGTTGTGTTGAAAGCACTTGATCATGTGGTTCCTGATAAACTAACCGTGCCAAACACATTTTTTTTTTACTCGGAGAAACCGCTTCAGGCGCATAGACCTAGCTAGGGGTGGCAAAACCTGACACGACCCGCCAACCCGCCTCTTAGGTGGGTTCGGGTTGGGCTTAAGCCAACCCATTTAATAAATGGGTCGACCCGCCTAACCCGTTTATTAAACGGGTTGGGTTCGGGTTGGGGTATGCCAACCCGCCAACCCGGCTGACCCGTTTAATAAACGGGTTAGGCGGGCGGGTCAACCTGCCGACCTGCCAACCCGTCCGCCAACCCGCCAACCCATCAACCCGCCCACCAACCCGACCCGCGAACCCATCAACCCGACCCGCCAACCCACCCGCTACCCACCAACCTGTTTTCCCGACCCAACCCATTTATTAAATGGGTTGGCAGGTCATGTCGGGTTACCCGTTTATTAAATGGGTCGGGTTAGTGTTTGCCACAGCCGACCCGTTTAATAAACGGGTCGGGTTCGGGTTGAGGTATGCTGACACGCCAACCCGACCCGATTGCCACCCCTAAACCTAGCCGCTCTAGCTCAGCCTGCCGTACTACGGTCTCTGTCCATGTCAGCGTAAAACTCTGAGGGCTTACCCCTCACTCCATAGAGTCACCAAACTTCGGTTTACCCAAGAGGTGACTCCCATGGAATTTGAACCTAGACTGCACGTCAAACGGTCTAGGGCCCATCCCACTACCCTTTGGTCTGTGCCAAGAAAACTCATTGGTGTAAAAGCCCTATGCCTTCCGTGCCCGTTGATGAGTATACACACATTTTCAGCCTCGTAGCAAGGGATGTGCATCAATGGGTTTTGAACTGGTGACGTTCCTTCAACTTGATCAGAGCTCGGCAGGTTATTTCTTGTTAAACATTAAAAAAAAGATGCAAGTTTACTCATGTTTCGTAAGACTAAAACGGATTTGCTTGTCCTTAGCTTTATTCTTTAAAAAATAAAAAAAAAATGATATTTTAAGGAGAAAATTGACTCGATTGATTTGCTAAATGTGAGATTATTCAAGGCATGGAAGATTAATGAAAAAAAGAGGAGGTTACCAACGGGGGCTCCGACGTTGTTGGTAGGAGCTGTCAGTGCACGTCTCCTTGTGGTGGGACGTTGCGGGTTCAAAACCCAGTGGTACGTTGAATAGTAACCGGTGGGGTCTGCCTAACCCATCTTGCCTTTAAAAAAAAAATGGAATCCTCGAACGTTGTTTCTTATTTTTAACCCAAGTTTATGTATATCGTGGTTATTTAAAAAGGAATATCCAGCAGCGATAAAAGTAATGTAAAGGTGGACATCAGGCCTCGGGCAGGGCCCGGTCCGATTGCATAATCGGGCTCAAAAAGGGTGACCCATTTAGAAAATAAATAGGTCCGACAGGCTTAGTCCTATTAAATGGGTCGGGTCTAAGGGGTTCAACCGGAGCCCAATTATAATTGGTTTGGGTCATGCTTGAGCCAGGATCAAGATTGGGCCTATCGGGCTGTGCCAGACCCGATATCCACCACTAATGGAATGTTCGGCCTGTTGAAACTCTTATAATGGCTGTAGAAAGTTTCAAGAGATGGGATCAGGCCAGAGTGTGCTATGACGGGTTGGATGCCATTGATCTCAAGATGAACAACATCCAAAACCTGTGTGAATGGGATAGGGCCGTACCTGTGTTTTATGGGGCCTGAGGCGGAGGGAAAAAATGGGCCCCCTAATTAATAGTAAGAGTTATGGGGGCAGGGCTTCGAAATTTTTTGAGCCTCTATTAAAAATGAGCTCCCTAAAAATAGGCCCCCTATTAATAGAAGGAGTTGGGGGACAGGGCCTCCGAATTTTTTTGAACCCCTATTAATAGTAGGAGTTTGAAGGCAGCGCCTCTAATTTTTTTGGGGCCCCTTTTGAAAATGGAATCCCTATTAAAAATGGGCTCCTAAATTTTTTTTTGGTTCAGGGGCCCTGAGGCCCAAGTCTCATTGGCCTCTTGACAGGTCCGGCTCTAGAATGAGATACCCATCACTTGGATTGACCCTACTCCTTTTTTTTATTGTTCATATTTCGGTTGAGAGTAACCGGTAAGTGCAAAATGATAAGTACTAAATGAGTTTTTCAGAAAATTTTCATTTTATTTTTAAATTCTGACCATACAGATGTGATCTATGTACTTGATTTTATAGGGATCACCTCTTCAAGTGTTTGATTCGGACACATGGGTGGGATTTTATAAGGTTCAAAGAATCAACGGTTCAAAATCTTTGTAAAATTTTGAAGCTCTAAATATTATTTTTTAATCTAAAACACATGATCCAGGTGTGGGAATTCGACGATGCCCAATACATTTATGGGGTCAGAACTGCAAAAAAAAACACCAAAAGAGCAGAAAAACTCATTTAGCACTTATCAATTAAGCACCTACCCATTTCTCTTATGTTGAACAGTATGGAAATGGTTTAAAATGAACGGCTCAGGGTGAGGGGATTCAATGTTTTGATGGGTGTCGATCATTTTTAAGAAAGAACGACATCCAAGGAGCCTCTGACGTGATCCTCTGTCAATTTTTAAGACCAAAAAAAGATCTGAATTTTTTTTTTTGCCGACCAAGAAAATCTACTTTTTTAGTTCTTTCCGATTTTCAACTTTTCTGATGTCCTTAGGCATCTGCAAATTGCAATATTGATCAGGAAAACTTAAAAGATGCAAAAAAAAAGAAAAAGAAAAAAGAAAAAACTAAGGACGTCAGGAAGCAATCCCCATCTGCTACTTTTGATTCCTAGGCCTTCTTTGTTTGAAAGTCCAATACACACCCACCAAGGCTTTGACTAGCTTGAAACTTGATCCAAGCATCGGGGTTTTAAACTGCGAGCTTTGGTCAAGTCGGTGTGGTTCTTCAAGCTCAATTGGTACATGTTGATGCCATTACTAAAAATCTTTTAAGGCAGACTTATGGATGGATCCCAAGGCAAGAAGAGTGCAGCAAAATGAATTCCATGTCAGGAGGTTTGGTCTTAAAAAGTTGACTAAGCCTTTAACCACTTGCAACAAGGTGCTAGTTGGCCCTAATAAATGCTCAATATGTCAGCATTTCACTATTTTGGTCTTGTCAGCATTACAACTCGTACCACACTCTCTCTCTCTCTCTCTCTATGAAATAAATATGAAAGAATCAGAAAAAAGAATAGTCAAATTATAAATATTAGTATCATTCAGCACGTTTTATTGGAACTTGTTAGAATATCTTAATATAATCAGGTTGCTTGCAGGGTGTGTACGACCAAGACCAGATACATGTCTGCCTTGGTCAGATCTTAGTGGTTCAGTGCATTGTCTCTAGGGATGCAAATGGGTCGGAATTAAAAAAGGTTTTGTAATTTTTTGCTGTTTTGGATCCAAATCTATTTAACTGTTTAAGATCCAATTTTGATTCTTTAGCTTAGCTGTTCCGGATCCAAACCGTTTGGATGGTCTTGCAGGCGGATAAGGCTTATCAGACTATATGGATGCAAATAGCTTAAGATTAGGGGTGTCAACGGGCCGGGTTTGCCCGAACCAAACCCTATAGGGTCCGAGTATGGTGATAAATAAGAAGACCCGATTAAGACCTTGATCCGGACTCGAAGGTCCGAATAATACATGGACCCAGGTATAGTTTGTGAAATTTTATACCAGACCCGGACATGACCCGATATTTTATTTGAGACCTGCAAAATTTCAATGTAAAAATGATTAAAAAAATATGATTTTATCGGGTTTAGTTCATGTAGTTCTTATTGGGTCTGGGTATGGTTTTTCTTATAGTAGACCTGGACACGATACCATACCTAAAAATTGGGTCCAAGTCTTGTTTCACCTGGGTCCGAACCAAACCAGACCTGTTGACACCCCTACTTGAGATGTTTGATGTAATTTCCATTGAATGATCCTTTCTTAAACTTCTTTATTGGATGCATTGGTTGGGTGATGCATTCTACTGAAATGATAAACCCTTGATTTGATCCAATCTTGTGGGGATCAAAACTTTTAAGTTCACATTCTTTGTTAGGTCAGGACTTGACACGAATCTACGGGTTAAGGCTCACCATAAGCTCGACCAGGACCTTACAGGCTGATTGATCTGAATCGCTCGCAGAGCTGCATATATATAGGGCTAGTCAACAAGCCGAACAATCTGAGCTTGTGGTGTTGAAGCTCAGTTCGTGCTTGTGGCAAACTGATAAACCAGAGTTGATGAGCTGAAAAAAAACATTGTCTACTGAAAGTTATAGAATTTGAACTTTAAACCTATTAAACAGAGCTCCAGCTGGTTTATTTAGCCAAATACTACACTGTGTTGTAAAATATATCTAAGATATATTTATTGCTACCAAGCAAAGCTGAGGTGAACACTTGTTGTTCAGTTTGCAGAACTTTGAGTTCGAAGGAGCTTTTTATGATCCAACATATATGTTCTCCAACTACCCTTCAAAGGGAAAGGGGTAGTTCTTGAAGGAGGGTGTCAAGTATGACCCAATCCTGACACATACTGGATCTGGTAGGTTGAAAGTTTGGTAACAAAGAAAAGAGTCTGACTAAGAATCCTGCTCAGACCTGTGAGATCTCAACTCGAGTACCGATTAAGATTCACATTTTTCAAGTAAAAAATGTAGGGAAATTTTTCTATTTTATCGGATCTGGTTTGCGTTAATTTTATGGGACCCAGGTATGGTTTTGCCATTGGTAGGTCCAATCAGACTCAAACCCAACATTCAGAGTTGGATCTACAAGTTTCTTTGAGTGTGTGCCTTCCTTTTACTCATCTCGTAGTCCTCGAGTCTGTCATATTGACAAATTTCTATTGAATTTGTCCTGTTAATTTTGATTTTCTCAATTATTTATTCCAACAGTGCAATAATTGCTACTGTGAAGTTCACTCAAAGATACTGTACCACATCGATGGTTCAAAATTTCAACAAACCACAAACAAAATTCCTTGCTTTGGGCCCCACCTACACCACAACCACCATTCATGCTGAGTCCCAACCGTCCTTGAGAAATTTCAACGACTGTTAAGACACTACTGCCCACACACACACACACATGCACATTTCATATAATGTTGTACCAAATCCATTATTCTTTTTAGCATCTTTTGCAACAAAAGCCACAAACAAGCCTACTGAATTTTGGGCCCCATATTCAATCATGATAAAAAGCCTATGCTAAAGTCCTTTATTTGAGATATTATACCAGAAGATAGTCTTTAACCAGTCAATGTCTGCAACTTCAACAACTAGATTCATTTCACCAATTTTGCATTCTCCTGAGGAGAAGAGAGTGGTTTCTCCTCTCCAAACTTGTATTGATAGAGGTTTGTGGTTGACGGGCAGGACAATTCATGCCCTTGCAATCAGGGCATTGCCAAGGGAAGATACATATTTGAGCACCAAATTGGTCCTCTTTTATGCTAAATTTGGCTTCCTATCTCATGCATGCTACTTGTTTGATGAAATGTCTGACCCAAACTTAGTTGCATGGACCATTCGGGTTGGAGCCTACAGCCGCCATGGCTGTTTCTTGGAGGCCCTGGAGTTGTTCAGACAGACGAAGAGTGCAGGTTTGAGACCCAATTCTTATTCTCTAGCAACTGTTTTGAATTCATGTGCTACTTTGGGAGAGGTGGGCTATGGCAAACAAATACATGCATGTGCAGACAGGAATATTGGTATGGAGGATTCTTGTTTGGAGAGTTCTCTGGTTGATTTCTATGTAAAATGTGGGTCTCTACGTGAAGCTAGGAAGGTATTTGTTAGGATGAGTAGATGGGATGTGATATCGTGGACCATAATGATCAATTTACTGCTGTTCTGAAGTGTGCTTCTCTAGATGCAGGAAAACAGATACATGGCATGATTGCTAAAGGGCAATGGGATTTAGAAACTCATGTTGGTAGCTGTCTTATAGATATGTACATGAAAAATGGGGATCCAGAAAGTGCAAGGTTGCTCTTTGACGTAATGCCGGAAAAGGATGTTTCCTTCAACACCATGATATCAGGTTATGGAAGAAATGGTAGTGGAAGGAGTGCAGTTGCCATGTTCCTGGAGAAGAGATTGTTGGGTTTGAAGCCCAATGGGTCTACGTATGTTGCTACTCTTAATGGATGTTCCAACCTGGGATCAATCTGTTTAGCCAGGCAGCTCCATGCCCATGTTTTCATAAGTGGGTTCAGACAAGATGCAGTCATGAATGGTGCCATCATTGACATGTATGCTAAATGTGGGCGTCTGTTGGATGCTCGTAATGCTTTTGACCAAACAACTGAGAAAACCAGAGTCACATGGAATTCTATGATCAATGGATATGGCAAGCATGGCCAGGGTAGGGAAGCTCTTGATGTCTTTCATGCTATGAGGAGAGAACAGATGAAACTAGATTGTATTACATTTGTTTGCATATTCTCAGCATGCAGCCACTCTGGTTTGATAAGAGAAGGGTGGGAGTTGTTCAGATCCATGGTTGAGGCTTACGGATTGGTACCAGAGAATGAGCACTAGAGTTGCATGGTTGATCTTTTGGGCCGTTCAGGATTAGTGGAGGGAGCATACAAGTTCATACTTGAGATGCCATTTTTAGCAGGACCTTCCGTTTCGGGGGGAGGGGGGGGGCTTGTAGCATATGTGGACATACTGAAATCGGAGAAATTGCAGCTCAGAAACTATGAGTTGGAACCAGAAAGCTCGGGTTCATACATTGCTCTCGCCAACATCCTTTCAAGTGATGGCCGCTTGGCTGATTCAACAGCAGTAAGAGAAATGATGAATGATCGAGGCATAAGGAAAGAATTTGGTTGTAGTTGGATTGAGATCAATGGTCAAATACACAAATTCACAGCAGGCCACAAGGTTCATCCAAGCTTAGAAGAGATCCACTCAATGTTGAAGATCTTGAACAGGTCCTCCTATGAAGGAATTTGGTAAAAAGTGGCAGTTGAAAGAATGAACTCCCATAACACTTGATTACTTGTTGGCCGAAACCATCATGATTTGAATTAGAACAAGGAGCAAGAGAAGCATTTGTTGCATAAAAACAATGAAATAAGAATAACTAATTGTAAGAAAGACCAACCAGATTCCCATTACAGAAGTGTATACAAACAGCAGAACAAACAGATATGCTACATACTCATATTTATAGCCAAGACTACCTTCCAGGATGAAACAAAGCAGCAGAAGAAGAAAAGGGACACAGATGGATCATGGTGATGCAGGCCAACCAATTGCATCATCCGTATCATCCGAGGCAACGTAGAGCCTCAGCTCCAGACCTTCCAGCCCTTGATCATCATCCCACATATCATCAGAGCTCCCGTCGTAATTCTCCAGCATTATATCTGCATCATCATAGAGGTCCCAGTCCAGACGATAATCTTCGTCGCCAATTGAGCCCCATTCATCGTCCTCATCGTCGCTGCAACCCTCCAGATAATGCAGATCATAGCGATCCACCACCTCTGGCCCCAAAACCTTCAAACCCCTTTCCTGTCTCTTGGCCAGCCACTCCTCCCCCTCTAATTTCACATCCCAACAGCCCCTCACATCCAGGAACTCAAGTTCCCGGCAAGCTGTGAGTATTGTTCGAACTCCGGTGGTCGTCAGCAGAACATATGCCATCTCCAAATGTTTGAGCTGAGGCATGGTTTTTGCAATCGCCAAGGCTTCATCATCCTGGCAGCTTCTATCCAATACCCCCAGTGGGTGCATTGCCCTCTTCAGAGATACTAGAGATTTGCAGTGCCTGCCAATGGCTTCTAGAGCTTGAGCTCCCATACTCTCGCAGTAACTCACGTCCAAGAACGTCAATTTCTGGAACTTCTCTGCAACTTGATCAAAAATGGCATCATTCAATCGGCTTTTTGGGACTCGGAGGCTCTCCAAAGAAGCGCCGCTAACAAATCCAGCAGAATCAATCAATCTCTAACAGGGCAGAAATGGGCAGCAACAGAAACAAAAGAAACTGAAGAAAAGCACAAACAAATAGACTGAAGAAACATAAAGCAATCAAATGCCAAGAAAGAAAGAGAGGTTGGCCCGGTTGGAGAAGAAAATATCGACATACAAAGGGGCAGAAACCAAGAAGACAAAAATAGAACAAACTCGATGGTGGGCAAGAAGACATCTCCAAAAGATGAACATCAGCATCGAAAGGTAGAAATGACAGAAAAGGGAGAACATATTGAAGAAAAACCAGACCTTTCTGCAGAGAAAAAGGTGGACATAAACAGGGAACTGTGAACGGGATGAAACAGGAAAAATGATGAAACTGAACGAGAGAGAGAGAGAGAAGAGTAACCAAACATGTGCACGCAGAAAGTGCCAAAAATCAAGAGACTGAATCTTGATGAGCTCCACACAACAAAAAGCGGAAGCAAGAAACGACCAGAAACAGAAGGAGACCAAAATCAATCCACAGAACCAGAAAAAAAGGAATCAGCTTTAAGAAACCCCAAATGGATCATCATCGTACAAACTAAGGCTGAGCAGAACCATCAAAAAAGGCTACAAGAAAGAGCAGAGAGAAGATGAAAAGAATGGGACTCACTGGTCTGCTATCAGGGAGAAGACGGCGTCGTCCGGGACGGCGTAAACGGAGAGCTTGCGGAGGGAGCGCGAGCTCCTGGAGAGGAGCAATTGGAGCATCCTGCGCATCTGGTTGGGCTTGCAGTGCATGCACCACTCCTCGATATCGATCTCCTGCCAACAGTAGGGGCCAGCGACCACCTTCCCCCATGATTTGCAGACCCTGGGCACCACCGCCAGCGTCTCTTGCAGGGACAGCTTGCTGAAGATCAGGCCGAGTGCGTCGGGAAGGAGTTCCTCCCAATACCTGAGCTCCTCAGCCTCTCCAACACCGTCCATCTCTCTCTCTCTCTCAGATAGAGATGTCTATGACCAAAAAGAGGGATGGAGAAAAAGATGGCAACAAAACAAAAGGAGATTGTAAGAATAAAGGAGGTGGGTTTCTTGCATTCTTCAGAAACTCAAGGATATCTATTCCCTTTCCCTCTATTATGAATGTAGGTGTATCCTGCTTCAATAGAAGTGCCGCGAGAGAGAGACAGAGAGAGAGAGAGAGAGAAGATGGGAAGGTGTAGAATTTGATGGGGAGGAGATTAAAAAAAAAAAGAAATGAGTGGGAGACGGAGGAACAAGCAAAAAGCAGAGATTTTGGGGTATTACAAGATCCGAACAAACCGGGTTCTCCGCCTCGGGAGAGGGTGTAAATTTCAGAAAAAAGCAACGAGAAAATCTGAGAGTAAAACGGGGGATAAAATCGTGGGGAAGCATGCAAAGTATCCCAACGAACGTTTTGATTTGTTAGCAACAGAATCTCAAATTACCAATCCCTTCCCAGAAAATTTTCAAATTACCAGTCCCTCAACAATGCTGGATGTTGAAGACAGCCAACTGCAGTGCACCCTCCGTATGAGTAGTATTGAAGCCAATCTAAAAGAATAGGATTGAAACCTTTTGGTAATTTCAAAATCAAGCCAACGAATACAATGCTCAGGGGGCTGATTTGTCTTGAGACGAAGGCAAGTTCAAAACTCATGAAGTGTGTCGCATGCCCAAGCGAAAGTATAAGGCCTGGTTTGTTTCATTCCTGCTCAGAGGAAAGGATTTACATGAGAATGAGAACAAATTTTTAAAAAATTCTGCCAGCACAGCCTACGTGAAACCTTTTTCATGTAAAAACTTTCATGGTGAGAGGTATGAATGAATTTACACATAAAAGGTGATAGATGGTAGGAACAACTGAAACCCATTTGTGTCACTTTTTCATGATGATAATTTGATGTTTGTTTCATTCGTGATAAAAAAAGGATTACATCAAGCTGTTTAGCTCAGCACTTTCTCATGTAAATTGCATGAAAGAAGTGAGAACTTTGTTAGTAGGCAAAGAGGGTGCCCGTGGAGTTTTACAGTGTCACCCCTGAAACAGGACATAATCAATGTTACACTTCTCTGTAACCCAAATAACTTCAGTTGCTAAGGCTACATAAAGTTCGAGTGCTTGGGTTCCCAAATCCGAGCCGAGGAACTCTAGCCCAACAACCCCTTCTAGGTCAGGTTTAAAGAATCATGAACTTCTTTTCAAATTTGAAGTTTAGATCCTCGAACTATGAGGATTTTTAGATACGCCATTTGATTACTTCCAATCTATGTCTGGACTTCACACCACATCAACTCCTTCCCATGCCATATCAAATCAAATCATTGTATCTTATTTTTTTATTGAAAGGCAAGCTGGGGTTAAGCAGACCCCTACTAGTTTACCTAATATAGGACTGAAAAAAATCTTATACAAAAAACCATACTTGGTTTTTGGCCGATACAGTAAAGCATGCTTATGTATGTATGTATGTCATAACTTGAGATAAAAGTTAGGAATCAACAGTCCACGGGGGCATCAAACCATTGCATGGCCTTGTTTTTAGCACAACCATGGGGTCAATTCAATATCATCGTAAATAACTATGTCCGTCGACAGTGAATTTGGAGGGTTATCTTTGTAACTTGGTAAACTTCCAGAAGAAAACAGAGGGGTGAAAACATAAAAAAAAGAAGAGTGCATAAATCATGATTGCAGGGGAGGGGCTCACACAGTCACTACTAAGACGTGGGGGTGAAGGAGAAAGGGAGAGCCTGTTATTCACAGCAGACGGGCTTTTTTTTTTGTTTTGTTGTGTTTTTTAAGAACCGACACGTGTCGCCAATGAACAGTACGGTCGAGCAGGCGAGCCCATGTGATGGCCAGTTGGCCCATAGGGCAATGCATTAACCCGACTCGATCGTCCTTTTTCTCTCGCTCAGACGATTCCTCCCACCCCACACGGAGAGAGTTGCTGCTTTTCACTACATACCACTGAGTACCTGTGCTTTGATCTCAGCCGTTGATTTTATGTGATGGACGATTGGATGAACACGGTGTGTCCCATATTAAAGCATGATCACAGTGGGACTCTGTTGGAGGTGACCATTGTGAAAACTCTCTCTCTCTCTCTCTCTCATCATCATCATAACAGTAAAGATGCTAGTGCCTGAACAAACTGACAGGCAATGGGATGAGTTATTGTATGAGGGTTGATGGACCATTAGTAAATTTCTTTTGCTGGCAATCACGAAAACGCTGGATCTGTTTAAAAAAAAGATTAAACAAGATTTTTACATGTTAAAATTTTACAATGGCAGGATTTTAATCTGAACCTGAATTAGATCCAATAAAAGCTACTGATCTGAATCTGACGTAAATATTAAAAGACTCTGATTTAGCAATTTCGAATTCTATCCCAGAATATATTTGGATCCTACCGTAAGGATCATAATCAGGAAATAGTATGTCAGATTCAGATGGGATATCAGACTATATCCTAACCTTTTCACCCCTATTTTGCACCAATGGATGAAACATAAAATGTGAAGTAGAAGAGAAAGTAAGAAGCGTTAATGAAAATGAGTTATGGGTAGGAAGTAATACAAAAAGAAAAAGATAAAACCTTGCTTTTATTCAAATGCATCCTTTAAGCCTTTTGTTCAAAACCATCTATTATATTTTTTAGGTTTTAGAATAAGTGCAATTTTTAAAATTTGAAACATGTAATTCCAACATCAAGGAAGTTCAAATTCATATAAAAAAACGAACCAAAATGAGCTTCTCATACAGTTCCAAACATGTGAATGAAGTGCATGATTTTATGCTCTCTATTAAGGTGATCTTTTGAAGTTTTTAAAAGCTTCTAATAATTATGCATGGAATTATGATTATTATTATTATTATTATTATTATTATTATTATTATTATTATTTGACTAGGCCAAGGGAAAACAACTCCAAACAGAAAACAACACATTAGTAGGCCTTTGGTTGGTAAAATAGTTGAGGTCCCCACTACCTGCTAGGAATATACACAGCTTCAACCTTGTGGCAAAGAATGTCCCTTATAGGTAGGGATGGCAGTGGACCCAGGGGAATCAGGCCCCACCCTGCCTCGCCCCGTTTGAACAGGAGATGGAGGACATGAAATGGATTAAGGATACAAGTTAAAATCAAAACCCGTGCAGGGATGAAGGCGAGGATGAACTTACACCTACCTCCGCCCCACCCCATCTCTCTCTCTATATATATATATATATATATATATATATATATATATATATATATATATATATATATATATATATATATATATATATATATATATATATTATAAAATCTTATATATTCCTAATCCTAACGTAAAACCAATTTTTGAATCTCTCTTTCTTCTAATGAGCCGCACAAGCTCTCATTTTCTCTCTTCTTTTCCTCTAATGGCGGAAGACGGCAGTGGCAGGACTGAAAAATGGAGTCTCGCCTCATCCCGTTTGGACCGGTGAGAGAGGACATGAAATGAAAAATAGACTGGTAATGAAGGGCAAAATTTTCAGATGGGGCAGGGATGGAGACCTTGTTCCCCGCCCCCACCTGGTCCACTGTCATCCCTACTCGCATGTTAGGTAAGAGACCACAAAAACTAGGAATAGGACTTGACAATCATCAGTAAAGGTATCAATGGATTGGATCTGGTTTGGATCTAAGTAGGTTCAAGCTTAAATCTGACTTTGAGGTACTGGTATCAGATCCAGACCCAGATTTAATAGTTCCACCATAAGAAAAACCATAGTTCTATAAGGATTGCATTAGCCACATCTCATAAAATAATATTTGTTGACTTTTTTACATTGAAAATTCATAAATCTTAATTGGAACTTGGGTCGGACCCAAATCCATTAGGGAATTTCACAAACCATATCTTGCTCCATATACTAATAAGACCCTTTGGGTCTCACCTGAATTTTTGATTGGGCCTCCTTTATTACCAAACCCTGACCCTATATATTTTATGAGTGTAGTAGGAGTCAAACCCGACCCATTGACACACCTAAAGGTCGGTAATGAAGTAAGAATAGAAAATGAAAGATAGATAAATTTAGGGTAATGTAGAAGCGAGAGTAACGAAGTAACTAACTAAGAGTTATAAGGTTAGAGAGACTGCAGGAACCAAAGGACTTCTCAGTTAGATGTTTCATCTTGGTGAGAGTTTGCAATTCAGTCATGTTCAGACCCTGTCAGGCTAGTTTAAGATGAATGGACTTACAGTCAAAGACCAACAAGCCCCTTGATGTTTATTGTTCGGCCCTTTTCACATGAACATTGACTGTATTGTCAGGCATCTAGCCGAGACTGACTTGAATATGAGAGAGAGAGAGAGAGAGAGAGAGTATTTCCTTCTCGTTTACTGAAGACATTCATTTCCTAGATTAAGTGATTAGCAACTATGGCAACTAGGGGTGGCAAAACCTGACCCGACCCGCCAACCCGCCTCTTAGGCGGGTTCGGGTTTGGAAAAAACAAACCCGTTTAATAAACGGGTCGACCCACCCACCTAACCCGTTTATTAAACGGGTCGGGTTCGTGTTAGGTGTATGCCAACCCGGCTAACCCGTTTAATAAACGGGTTAGGCGGGTGGGTCAACCCACCAACCCGCCAACCCGACCCGCGAACCTGAGAACCCGTTTACCCGACCCAACCCATTTATTAAATGGGTTGGCGGGTTGTGTCGGGTTACCCGTTTATTAAACGGGCCGGGTTCGTGTTTGCCACAGCCGACCCGTTAAATAAACGGGTCGGGTTCGGGTTGAGGTATGCTGACCCGCCAACCCCACACGATTGCCACCCCTAATGGCAACCTAGCCGTGTAATGACCCCAAGTCCCCAACAACTACTGAAACATGTAGGTTATAAGTCTTCTATTTATCGCTTTCCTATCTTAGAACTATAAGAACACTCCTAGAGAGAGAGAGAGACCCCAACAACTACTGAAACATGTAGGTTATAAGTCTTCTATTTATCGCTTTCCTATCTTAGAACTAAGAACACTCCTAGAGAGAGAGACCCCAACAACTTCTACTGAAACATGTAGTTTATAAGCCTTCTATTTATCGCTTTCCTATCTTAAAGTATAAGAAGTTAAGAACACTTATATATATATATATATATATATATATATATATATATATATATATATATATATAGAGAGAGAGAGAGAGAGAGAGAGAGAGAGGACAAAGGTGACACAGAAATAAAAGCAAAGAGCAGAGTGCTATTATTATAACTTGGCCGGTGTGGCATAGTTCACCTCTCCCCTTGTCACATTCTCATAAAGGAATTTTTGTGGTGCCTAGCTCTGCTCTGACCGATCAGGCAACTACTGAGAACTCAGTTATAGCTTACAGGTAAATTCCACGCCTAACATTTAGGATATTTCCTGTATATCTTAAATAGCATAGAGGGCTACCCAGTTTGTCTTGTATGATCTGAGTTTATCTCAATCCATATCCCTCTTGTTAGGTATCGACCTATGTTAATTGGAGACGAGGATACGTGATGTGGGTCCTACTCATAAGTTCGATTTTTTTTTTTTGAAAAACAAGGCATGAGGGCACAAAATTTCTTACTTTTTAGTTAATAAAATTTATTTTTTGACCTTTTAATGTTAAAGATATATTTTTTGTTGGAGTGATATCCAAAGGCAATAAAAATATTAAAATAATATATGTACATAGTGTCTGTTCACGTCACCAAGGACACGTTGCAAAAATGGTGTGCCCCTGTGCCCCAGGTATCAACCCTGATCTAACTGGTTTCAACCCTAAAGAAACCATTGATGTTGATCATTTGTGGGACATGGCCACTTGTTTAATACATATGGCTAAATATTTTGTGCTAATATTAATCAAAAGAAAATATTTGGTACTAATAAAGATATAAAATGTCTATTAATGATGGGACACAGGATCATGTCTTTTCAAACAAAAGAACGCATTCTTTTGGGTCATGAGGTTTTGGTACATTTTGGGCCATTGATGTTTGAAATCTTTGAAAAACTTGCATTATAAATCACATGATTTAAAACCCTTTTTCTATTAAACAAACTATGATGTAGATTATATGTGTTGGGTCCTTTTCGCAAAAAATGTTCATTTTTATTCAATAGTATTGTACCTTCATTTGTACCAAATATTTTATCCCACACACATGCAAGCTTTATGCTAGTTTACCTCAATTTATGAAATGGTTCTTCCAAAAATTGCTACTTGTTAGCTTCTAGACTGTTCAAGACTTTCCATACACTTATTTGCATGTGTTTTTTTGCTTAATCCAAACTTTAGATGTATTTATGATTACTTATTCACTAAACATCATCCTTTGGATTGAATCAATTTAACAAGAATTTTTTATTTTTAGTTAGTCAAGTTTTTAGTGTAATATGAATTGTTAATTTTCTTTTGAGCTAAAAATACATCTAAATGTAAACAAATATTTAAATTAATATATGTTTCTATTAAAAATAAATAAATATCACATTTATAGATTTAGATTAAGCAAAAACACATGCAAGTATGTTTCCTAAAATTGTCTAAGACCGTTTGTGAGATAAGCAGTTTGAAAGCTACATGCCTTCTATATATCTCTGCCTTCATCCTCTCACGGGTTTTGATTTTAACCTCCATCCCCGGTCCAAACGGGGTGAGGCGGGGTGGAGCCCCATTTCTCCCAGGTCCATTGTCCACTGCTATCCCTAAAGATATTTTAGTTATATTACTAACGGGGACAGAGGACGGGACGGGGTGAGAGAAAGCGGAAGTTTATCCCTGCCTCCATCCCCACAGGGGTTTTGATTTTAACCTTCATCCCCCGCTTCCATCTCCGTTTCATCTCCTCCGTCCTCGGTCCAAATGGGGCGAGACTGAAGAAACCCCATTTAAACTCGTCCACTACCATCCCTACTAGCATGTTTTACAAGAATTTACATATTAATCTGATAAGCACAATAATTGACTAGCACTATTAGTATCATACTATCTAGTAGACCATCATTTTTTAACAATTTTTTTGAATGTTGTGAATCAAACCTAGAGATTTTTATATGTTTGATTTATTTAATAAAAAGGCTGAATGTATCATGTAATTGTGACATAGACAAGTTTTTCTAAGAACTAAAAATCAAACATACATGATGCACCAATTTTTTAAAATTGAAAAGTCCAAACTTAGCGTTAGAACAAGTCGATCGAAAGTGCATTTTCTAAAGCAAAACACGAACAAAATTAATGGAGTGTGAAGCAGCAGAGGTAGGGAACAACGACATGACTGTGGTGGACGAGTGGCCTCCACCACCAGACATAGACAGGGGGGAACAGGTAGATGTGGACCAGTATGGTAGCCAAAACATTGTCAAAGGCGTGAATAGGGACAATGGGAACCGATGGTAGGCTCGTGTGGGCTCTAGGGGGGCACCTGCAACCATTTTTGGCAGTGGAAGTGACTAAAGCGAACCCGGATAACCTATGGTTGAGGGTGCAAATTCCGGTGAGCAGATACTCCCAACTCTTGGAGCCAATGGGACTAACGGTATTAGCGAATTTTCTCGAAAGTTTGACGGATAAACGTATGAATTACTGGTTTATGATCGAGTCGCTCAAAGCCGAGCAGGTTGTATGTTACCCCCTGAACACGGGGCCACGTGTTCAGGGGTCCGAATGAGTGCCACATGGCACTCATTCGGCTGGTTATGTACGGAGGAAGGAATATTGCAAAACCCAAGATCTTCCTCCGTATATAACCAGTTGAATGAGTGCCACGTGGCACTCATTCGGACCCCTGAACACGCGGCCCCGTGTTCCAGGGGGAACATACACCACCCTCTCCGCTCAAAGGGCATTGGGATGGAATGAAGGGGATTTCCTTCTCAACTTTCAAAGATTGGGTTGTTTTTCATAACAATGAGCACAATGGAGCAGTTGAAGCATGTATATAAGGTAAGGGGGTAGGAAGAATACTTTTTGAATGACTCATTCCAATATGTACAATGGAATCAAATTCATACTTTTTCTTAGTTGGCTAGCAATTCTGCCAAGCATACAAGGCCAAGTTTCACCCATATTGGGGCAGATGAAAGGAAGGGCTTTTCCAAATCAGCAGCACCATTCTTTTAACACGATTAGTGATCTTCCATTGACAAACCAAGGCCCGGTCGCCTTGGCTCGCACTTCTAAATGAGCACCTCAGGCGAATAGATTCACGGTTTTACATGACGACTCCCCGGAGAAGGAGGAAGCCGAGAAACTCGATTTTTGTTGGACCCGCATTGCAATTGGCATAACCAAGGACCCACAAAGGGAAGCATGGGGGAGAGAGTACACCCAACAACGATGAGAACGATGGACGGAACACCCCAACTTGACTATCCAAAAAACAAAAAAGTGCAGTTTCTAGTTAACAAAGTGATAAATACATGTATTGGATAGTTGAAAATCATACATGTAAGATTTGTCTATCCAATCTATCTCTATAAATGTGTTCACCATGACATACTGGACGTTCTGTAAACTTAAAAACAACTTTTTGAATCGTTTATTTTTGTACATCATGGAGCTTGATTTAAAAACCCTTGAAAAAACACAGTTACAATCGCATGATCTGAGCCACCCAGGTGGTATCCCATGTGGTAAGCGGGGTCCTGTGTCAAGCTGAAGGTCAAGGATCGAATCCCTCTGCTACATGGGGCGGCAGTTGTTCCGGTGGGGGTCCGCCCAACCCCAGCTTGCCTTTAAAAAAATAATATTAATGTTAAAAGTTGCTACAGTCGACTTATCAACGTCCATTTTTTTGTCTTTTTTATCCAAGTGACCCCATGCATGCGATCTACATATTGTTTTCCGTGCAAACCAGCTTTTGAATCACCGGCATCTGGCTGGAAAAAAGTTTTTTGGGTGACACAAAAATCAATGATTGTAAATGCACCTATTTTTTCAACATAAAAACATTTTTTTTTTGTTGAAAAAACATGATCTTCAATGGAGCCTGACCTGGGCCCGACCGGACCCAAACCCAATAAGACTCGGGCTAAGCCCGAGCCAGTAAAGGTTGGATAAGGTTTTCAACAGGTTCTGGCTTGGGTTGGGCTTATCTTGTTGGAATAAACAGGATTTAAAAAAACAAACAATATCCCAAGCTTGGAGGCACACTCTTAAGATCGTTATTTTTAGAACTTTAATCGCTCCATTTCAAGATTTTTGAAAAAGTGAAAAGGGTTTATTTGTTACCGAGTTCTCATAATACAATTAGGCTTGGACCTCAAGAAGGTTACTACTTTGTAACATCAGGTGATCTCTCCTACACGTGAACTTAGCAAGCCAAAACAAGAGCCAAATAATAGAAAAAAAAAAAAGCTTGAGAATAAAAAAAAAATCTAATAAACTAAATAACAAAAATGAAGAGAATTATAGTTTTTTGAAAGGCCAACATATTTTTTGTGATAAATAAAATTAAAAGTCATAAATTCAATGGTTTAACAATTGAACCAAAATAACCTTGAATGGCCATTCGCCTTTAACCAACTGTCAAGGACCTCCAAAACCGTCTAACTGTTACCATGCCTCATAAAAATAATATAAATATATATTTTTAAGTCTTTCAAACTGCCAAACCAATTGAGAAAATGATAAGTCAAAGACGACTTGGTCAAATATTAAGTTGCGATCAAAGTGAACCTTGATGCCTCGCGATGCTGCGAGTGTGCGAAATGCAAGTGCACAATCAAAATGTTACATTACACCTCAAACACCCTTGCGCATAATCTGCAAGCTACCAAACTAAAGAATAAAGAAAAAAGCCAAAAGAATTTTTTTTCTCTTATAATAGAGACTAAACATTTTCAAAGCACTTTTGGTAGAAAGCAATAAAACACCAAAACTTTACAAAATAAAATATATTTTAAAACTTTTTCCAATATATACAACATTGGATCGGGTCAAGTCAGGCTTGTCCAATGGCTGTCCTATCATCTTTGATCCACAAAAACATTCCCAATAAAAAGGAAAAAAAAGTATTTTCCAACAGGGTAAACTGGGTAAAATGTTTCTCTTTTACCTATCGAATAGTTATCCATCATTCCTGTGTAAAGGAAATGTTTAATATGAGAATTGACACAGATTTTTAAAAAGGTACTGCCAGCTTGCCCCATGTGAAAGCTTTTATAGACAGGGGTTGCTCTGGATGAATTTTATTATAAAAAGTGAAAGGTGGAGAGGAAAACTGGGGCTCACTTGTGCCAGCCACTTTTCCACAGTCATGTTTGTTTCATTCATGGTAGGAAAGGACTACATCATAGTTGTCAGCTCTACTTAAGATGCAAGAAACAAATGAAGCCAGTATATGCAACTGATTTCCCGGTTCAAAAATAACCAAGGGGATCATGTCAGAGGTGCTCTTACACGGTTAAATCTCAAGATGAAAGATGAACGGCATCCGAAACCTCAAATATGAAATACCTGTCACATAGGGTCTTCTTCATTCATTCCAGTGTCATTCATCTTGTAGATGGATACACCCACCGAGTCATCCAATTGGCAGAAGGCTTGGAGAGAAGGTGCTGACCCCTTCATCACAGGTTCTACTCCCAGTGGGTGTTTGGGTGCCTTTAATTGGTGGGCTCTGTAAGAACTTGGGTGTTGATGACCCCAATCGGGGTTTACCTTTCAGGGGCGAACCCATTAAGTGACTCGGTTCTCGATGAAGGTTCTTTGTCAAAAAAAAAAAAAAACTTGAAGATGGACAGCTTGGTGTAGTTTAAATGGCTCATTTAGAATTGTTCAAGTGAGCAAAGGACCGGTTTTGGATGCCATTGGTCTTGAGATGAACAATGCCAAGGACAGGGGTTGCCTTTTAGCTAGGAGTGGACATGAGGTGGCATAACTGATGGGTAGTCAGGCACTGACTTTGGTTGGGTCAAGTTTGGGCTGTTGGACATTTTGGGTTTTACGGGTCCAACCCGCAGTCTGACCCGGTTTGACACAGCCATTAGTGGGTCATGTAACTGGCCAAGTAATGGAGATAGTGGGTGGGAGTTACGTGAATGTGGAGAGACCACATTCACGTAACTGCCTAATCTCCCATTACAAATAAGGGGTTAGGGGCTACTGGGATGATGAGTGACTTGTAGCTGTTTCCCTGCCCAAATTCTGCTCCGCATTCGGACGCTGCGGAAAGGGTCCTGCTCACCGTCGACATAAGGCCTGGGCTCATTGTGGGCGTCGACCGGCTGAGGAGAACGCCGAATCACCTACACGATAATGGCGAATCCAAGTACGCACCCTGTCTATTTGTTTTCACAGGGATTTCGTCTAACAATGGGTTATGGGCCCACGGTACCACGCATTCCCGCTGCGCGTGGCCGTGTAGGCTGAAACGGCGTTTTGGCGTCGGTGGAGTCGCCGTGGAGCGACAACCACCGATTAGCCAAAGACTGTCGTTGTGAGGCGACAGTCATCACCGGCAAATGTCACCGGAAAAAGGCGACTTAATATTCCCGGTTCAGGCAAACAAAAAAAAAATCATTTTATACCTGTGGTCGTTGGGCTGCAGAGAGGGTTTGCCATCGCCGGGTTTCATTTGCCGGAGATATTGCCGGGGTTGAACGCCGGATGGCCGGCGTCAGGGGCTTTTGCCGGAAAACAGCAGAACTGCCACTGCAGTCTTGCCGGCGCCCTGGTTTTCCCACCTCATCGCCGGAGTTACCTGTAAACCGGCGACAATAAAAAAAAAAAAAAATATTTAAACCCTTACCTGTCGCCGGGGAGGGGGTGGGTTTTCGCCGGGGCTGTCGCCGGATTGGACCATCGCCGTAGGGCAATATGCCGGCTGAATCTTCCGCCGTTCGCCGGCGATCTTGCCGGCACTGTATTTCCGGTCGTGCCCTTCAGCCATCGGTCGGCACCGCCTCAAATCGTCGCAGTGGGGCGACGTCTTCAATCGGGGATGACGCCGGACCGGCGTCACCGTGGGGTGACGCAGGTCGCCGGCAGTTGCGCCGGTCGCCGTGACGGCGACGTGGGTCGCCGTGACGGCGACGTGGGTCGCCGTGAAATCGGTATAGGGGGAAACCGAAAACCTTTTTTCCCTAAAACCGAAACAGAAACCATCGGGTTTCTGTTTTAGGTTTTTAAAATAAGACCGGATCGGGTCCGGCGAGCTGACCCGTGGACAGACCCGATCCAAACCCTTTTGGGTGGATCGGGTCTGCTCTTTTCTTTTGGATCTGACCCGGACCCATAAAGGTACCGGGTCTGGGTCTGATCCGGAAAGGATCGGGTCCGATCTGGAACCATTAAGGACCGGGTCGGACCCGGATCCGGTTTTGTCCGGATCATACCCGGGTCCATGTTGGACCGGGTCGAACCCGGTATTTGGTTTGAACCGGGTCATACCCGGGTCCATGTTGGACCGGGTCGAACCCGGTATCCGGTCTGGACCGGGCCGTACCCGGGTCCATGATGGACCGGGTCTAACCCGGTATCTGTTTTAGACCGGGTCTAACCCGGTATCTGTTTTGGACCGGGTCTGATCCGGTCCTGTTTCGGACCGGGTCTAACCTGGTTTTTGGTTCGGGCCGGGTCCGACCCGTATTAAGTATGGGTCGGGTCAGACCCGGATCCCATTTGAAACTGGGTTGGATCCATAAAAACAGGATCCAAACACTATTGAGACTGAATCGGATCAGGAACTTGATCTGACCCCTTCCGGAACCGGTTCGGAGCCATTTTTGACCGGTTCTTTCCAGTTTTTCACCGGTTTCGGGACGCTGAGACCCTGTTTTCATAGATTTAAAGAAATATAGGGATGTTGGCATACGGTTATAGGGTTTTATGAACTTTTGTTCATATTATGTATCGGTTTATAAGGTTCAGAACCGGTTCGGACCCTTAGATGACCGGTTCGGGGCGGTTTCGGACCGGTTCAGAGTGTTTTTAGACCGGTTCCTACATATGGATCCTGGGTTTTACCCATATGAGCATGCTTTTGTTATTTTTTATGCTTTATAAAGTATTTATTTTGAATAATGCATGACTTATGCATGTTAATTCATGTATTTAGCGTTGGTTAAGTTATGCATGATGATTTTAAGCATGAATTATGACTAAATTTATGATAATTAGTTTATGCATTTTTGTTATAGTATAAACTAATATTATGTCATGAATATACATGCATTAAAATGTGTGCATGGGTGTGCTCCATAATACGAATAAATTTTTCGGTAAAAGATTTTGATTAACCGATTCATGTAATCACCAAAGTGATCTGAGTCGTGTTAATTGAGGATTCTTTGAACCGTATTAAAATTCGTAATTATGATTGTGTGTGAATTTATGAAACATCGATTCTACCCAAAGGTAGGTCGTTGTGTTCCAAATTTACACAGGGTGTGATAGTAGATATGCATTCCAGCCCATGAAGCATGTTCGTACCCAAAGGTACAGTGCTGAATTGCCTCTGGATTCATGATCTACTAGTTTCACCAATTGAAGTCAATTCCTTGGGAATTGAAGAGACGGAGCAATCATGAGTATTATCGTTTTCACCAAAGTGAAACGATAATGGCTCAACTATGCTTGTCTCAGAAAAGGTGAAAATAAAGGGTCTCACTTTTACCTTTTCAACACGAGTCTCGTTTGAGCAATAATAGTAACATCTTTCTGTTTTTCGTTCATTTTATCAGGTTCCTTCCATATCGACGGTTCTAGTAGTATCCCTATCTTAGACGGATCGAATTTTTCTGATTGGAAAGAAATTGTGTTGTTCACTTTGGGCTATATGGATTTAGATCTGGCCCTTAGAATTGACGAACCTCCCACTCTTACAGAGCAGAGTACAGCTGATCAGAAAGCTGCCTCTGAGAAGTGGGAGCGCTCGAACAGACTTAGCCTGTTGCTTTTGCAATCTCGGGTGGCTAAGAACATTCGAGGTGCAATTCCTCATTGTAGGACTGTGAAGGAATTTCTGAGAGCCATTGAGGCTCAATTCGTCACTTCTAATAAGGCAAGGGCCAGTACCCTTATGTCCAAATTAGTGTCTATGAAATATGCTGGTGACAGTCACATCCGACAGCACATTTTGGAAATGAGGAATATTGCGACTCAACTGAATGACATGAAGTTCGCCATCTCTGACTCATTTTTAGTCCATTTGATCTTAACCTCGTTACCTACTGAGTATGGACCCTTTAAAATCTCCTACAACACACATAATGATGAGTGGTCTTTTAATGACCTCTTGAGTAAGTGTGTTGAGGAAGAGGAGAGGTTGAAGGGTGAGAGGGTGCCAAGTGCACATATGGCCTCTCATAAGGATAAACAGAGGTCGAGGCCAAAGAAAAGCTCTTTCAAAAAGAAGAATCAGAAGAGAGCCACTGGGGAGAGTTCAAACTCTCAGGCGAAAGCCAAATCCCAGTTTGGTGGCCCTTCTATAAAGTGTTTCTTCTGCAAAAAGAAAGGGCATAAGAAGGTGGACTGTTTGAAGTTCAAGAAGTGGCTCGAAAATAAAGGTAATAAGTCATTCGTTTCTCATGAGTGAAATTTAATTCATGTTCCATTGCATAGTTGGTGGATTGATTCTGGTGCCACGGTGCACATTGCCAACTCTTTGCAGGCATTTCTGAACAAAAGGCAACCAACGGAGCATGAAAGAAGCATCTTCTCAGGAAATAAGATGCGTTCACATGTCAAGAGCGTTGGGACCTGCAGAATTGTGTTGGAGTCGGGATTCATGTTGGATTTGGTCGATACATTTTATGTTCCATCTTATAGTCGGAGCCTAATTTCAATTTCAAAACTTGATAAGTTTGATTTTATATTTAAATTTGAAAAATCTGAACTTATTATTATGAAAAATTCAATGAATATAGGTTCTGCATATATGTGTGATGGTTTGTATCGATTAAGAACCAAACTCCAAATTCAGGAATCTCACTCCATTGAGAACACAATGATTGGCAATAAACGTGGTCTAAAGGATGATCAATCCTATTTGCTTTGGCATCGGAGGTTAGGACATATCTCGAAAGAGAGAGTCCAAAAACTCGTAAAAGAGGGAATCCTTGGATCCCTTGATTTTACGAATATAGAGCCACGTGTTGACTGCATAAAGGCTAAGCAGTCTAACACATATAAGAAAGATGCCAAACGCAGCAATGGAAAGTTAGAAATAGTGCATACGGATGTCTGCGGCCCTTTTTCACCGTGTTATACGGGTGAAAAGTATTTTGTCACCTTTATAGACGATTACTCACGGTATATGTATCTCTACTTATTATCTGAAAAATCAGAAGTCTTTCAGGTTTTTAAGGACTTCAAGAAAGAAGTAGAGAAACAAACCGGTGAAGTTATTAAGGTTGTCAGGTCAGATAGAGGTGGCGAATATTATGGTCGTTTCACTGAGATGGGACAAAAGGAAGGTCCATTAGCACGGTTTCTAAAAGAGGAAGGCATTGTACCTCAGTATACCATGCCTGGTAGTGCTTATCAGAATGGTGTAGCTGAGAGAAGAAACCGTACGCTTAAAGAAATGGTTCGAGCGATGTTGAATCACTCAAACCTTCCTTTAACCTTGTGGGGTGAAGCTCTTAGGACTGCAGTGCATATTTTGAATAAGGTTCCTACGAAAGTTGTTCAAAAGACTCCTTATGAGTTATGGACAGGTAGAAAACCTTCTTTGTCATATATGCACATATGGGGATGTCCAGCAGAAGCTAAATTGTATAACCCACATATAAAAGCTTTTGATCCTAGGACAACTAGTGGTTTCTTCATTGGTTATCCAGAAAGATCAAAAGGCTTTAGGTTTTATTGTCCATCTCATACACCACAGATAGTGGAAACAGATAAAGCAAGATTTCTTGAAAATGGTTCTATTGGGATAGATGCATCTCAAAATATTAATTTTGAGGAAATGCAGGATTCAGGTTTCTCACCTGCTAAGGATAATGACCCGACTTTCTCTATCATTGTTCCTTCGAGTAATGTAAGAGAAAGTACAGTCAATGAACATCAATCCCAACTAGATCCGGTTGTTGATGAGGATATACAACAACAACAAGATACAGAGGTTCATTTTGATCCACCTGTAGCACCTGTATGGAGGTCCACCAGAATTAGGAAATCTGCTATCCATCCGGACTATGTGGTGTATTTACAAGAGTAAAATGATTTCATAGACATTGATGAAGATCCCTTCACATTTGCAGAAGCCATTGAAAGTGAAAGATCAACACATTGGATTAATGCCATGAAAGAAGAGCTTGACTCTATGGCAAAGAACCAAGTGTGGGATCTTGTACCTCGACCTGATGGAGTTAGACCTGTTGGTTGCAAATGGGTTTACAAAACCAAAACAGACTCTAAAGGTCATGTGGAGAGGTACAAGGCTAGGCTTGTTGCAAAAGGTTTCACACAGATAGAGGGCATTGATTATAATGAGACTTTTTCTCCTGTCTCAACTAAAGATTCATTAAGAATAATCATGGCCCTTGTAGCTCATTTTGATTTAGAGCTGCATCAGATGGATGTGAAAACCGCCTTCCTAAATGGGGATCTGGATGAGGAGGTATACATGCAACAACCTCCTGGTTTCAGTATAGATGACTCAAATAACTTAGTTTGCAAATTGAATAAGTCAATTTATGGACTTAAACAAGCCTCCCGCCAGTGGTATAAGAAGTTCAATCAGGTTATAATGAACTTTGGATTCACTGAAAACATTGTTGATCAGTGTATTTACATTAAAACTAGTGGGAGTAAGTTCATAATTTTGGTTTTATATGTTGACGATATTCTTCTTGCAACCGATGATTTGAGTCTTTTACATGAAACAAAAGATTTTCTTTCCTCTCATTTCGATATGAAAGACATGGGTGAGGCTACTTATGTCCTTGGAATTGAGATCCGTCGTAATAGAACTAAAGGTGTCCTTGGCTTATCTCAGAAATCCTATATCCTTAAGGTTCTTAAAAGATATGGGATGGAGAATTGTTCTCCTAGTTCGGCACCTATAGTGAAAGGGGATAAATTGAGCTTGAAGGATTGTCCTCAGGATGATATTGTGAAGGCTCAGATGGATGCTGTCCCATATGCTTCAGCAGTTGGGAGTTTACAGTACGCGCAGACCTGCACTCGACCTGATATAGCATTTGCTGTGGGAATGCTTGGTAGATATCAGTCAAATCCAGGCATTGCGCACTGGAAGGCAGCGAAGAAGGTCATGCGCTATTTACAAGGAACGAAAGACTATATGTTGATCTACAGGAAAGCTGACCACCTAGAGGTCGTTGGATACTCTGATGCGGACTTAGGAGGGTGTATTGACAGTAGAAAATCCACTACTGGATACATTTTCCTTCTAGCGGGTGGTGTTGTCTCATGGAGAAGCGGAAAGCAGTCTACCACTGCTGCTCATACCATGGAGGCGGAATTTATTGCTCTATACGAGACTTCGTCACAGGCCATTTGGATAAGAAACTTCATTATGGGTCTTGGTATAGTGGACTCTATTGAGAGACCACTAAAGATCTTTTGTGATAATGAAGCAGCCGTGTCTTTTTCAAATAACAACAAGAGCTCAACATCGTGTCGGCACATGGAGTTAAAATATTTTGTTGTTAAAGAAAGGACTGAGAATCATCTGGTATGTATTGATACAATTGGGACGAAGGAAATGACTGTGGATCCCCTTACTAAAGGGCTAGCACCGGGATTGTATTCCCAACATGTAAAGGGGATGGGTCTTTTTGATTCCTTCTGATGTATGACAATACATTATGTAATCACATTTGTGTTTATGTTTTGATTCTCTAAAGTTTTGTGTTATTGTTAATTTTGCATAAAGAATCTCTCATATGTGTTAGAGAGAATAGCAGAATAACAATATAAAAGGACCAATAGAATAGGTGAGAGACCAACCTATTCATAAAGGTAATTACTTTACATGCCTAAGCACTGAAGGTGAATTGTAGTGTAGTACAAGAAAATATGACATTTCATAAAGGGGTGTTCATATCCTTGACTCATACGATTTATCCTTGTGATAAAGGGTGGCATGTGAACCCACATGAAGAATTAAATCGAGATAACGGTATACACCTCGATTTAGTACACTTTTGGTGTCAATGGGTCAAGTGGGAGAATGTTGGACATTTTGGGTTTTACGGGTCCAACCCGCAGTCTGACCCGGTTTGACACAGCCATTAGTGGGTCATGTAACTGGCCAAGTAATGGAGATAGTGGGTGGGAGTTACGTGAATGTGGAGAGACCACATTCACGTAACTGCCTAATCTCCCATTACAAATAAGGGGTTAGGGGCTACTGGGATGATGAGTGACTTGTAGCTGTTTCCCTGCCCAAATTCTGCTCCGCATTCGGACGCTGCGGAAAGGGTCCTGCTCACCGTCGACATAAGGCCTGGGCTCATTGTGGGCGTCGACCGGCTGAGGAGAACGCCGAATCACCTACACGATAATGGCGAATCCAGGTACGCACCCTGTCTATTTGTTTTCACAGGGATTTCGTCTAACATGGGCTGCCATGTGCTGGTTCAAGCCTAATAAGTGTTGGGTCAGACTTCCATGGTTTTGAGTTTGGGCTAGGATCGTTGGGCGTTGATGGGCCTGGGCCAGGCTGGGCACGGCTAGCCGGGGGGGGGGGGGGCTCACTTGTTTGGTAGGAGCAGCTAGTGCATGTCACCTTGTGTTGGGATCTTGCAAGTTCAAATCCCATTATATAACTGGTAGGAGTCTGCCTAACCCGAGCTTGCCTTTCAGAAAAAAAAAAGACTATGCCGGAGAAAGACCCAATGTAGCGGAGCTGCAGTCTATATTTTATGTTGATAACAGAGCCATAGGGGTACCTGAGCTTGGGCTCATGTCCTGCAAGACTCGGGACATTTAGACTAGGGTTGAACATAGTCAGATGTAGGTTAGTCGGACTCAGAGCGAACTAGGACGAAGAATACCTCTGCCAAAACCCTGATCTGATTATACTATATACCCTAATCAAGTTTTATAGCTGAAATCGAGCCCGATAGGTAATTACATACAGTTCTGCTTCTGCTGTACATGGGATCCAACAAAACACTCTTGGAGATTCAGTTCTGACCCAAACCTGAACCATTTCCGATGATCTTGATGCATCACTTCTAGAGATAGGGATGGCAGTGGACCGGGACGGGGGCAGGGGACAAGGTCTCTACTCCCACCCCGTCTCAAAATTCTGCCCTCCATTCCTGCACGGGTTTTGATTTTAACCTCCATCCCTGTTTCATGTCCTCCATTCCCGGTCCAAACAGGACGAGGTGGGACGGGGCCAAGTTTCCCCTCGGTACACTGCCATCTCTAAAGATGGATCGGGGATGGGGCAGGGCAGGGCAAGGCAGTGATTGGAGACGGAGACAGGGCGGGGCGGGAAAAAGCGTAAGTCCATCCCCGCCTCTATTTCCACACGGGTTTTGATTTTAACCTTCATCCCCGGTCCAAACAGGGCGCATAAGTCTATCCCCGCATCCATTCTTACACGGGTTTTGATTTTAACTTTCATCCTCGCCTCCATCCCCGGTCCAAATGGGGCGGGAGGAAAGCGTAAGTCCATCCCCGCCTCCATTCCCACACAGGTTTTGATTTTAACCTCCATCCCTGTTTCATGTCCTCCATCCCCTGTCCAAATGGGGTGAGGTGGGGCGGGGCCCGTTTTCCCCATGTTCACTGCCATCTCTAATCACTTCCTAATAGGCAGTCTATCAGCTATAGAGGCAGGTCCCACCCGAACTTATGTTACAACTGAATTTTATGTTGTAGGGGCGGGACGACTGATCAAGTGCAATCACATTGCATGCTTTAGTATGCAGCTGCACCTGATCTGCCCTCCATTTGTTGTTGGGCCCCACAGCTTACAGGCTGTAACCCTCAGCCCATAGATGAAGGGTAGCCAGATGCAGCTCAAAGTGTGCAATGTGATTGCACTTGATCTGCCCTCTAAGGGTGGAGGAACTCAAGGTCTGGGCTTGAACACACTTCATGAGTATCATGCCCATGTAAACCGACCTGGCTGTAAATAATGTCAATGCTTGGTGGCAGGTTCAAGGGGACACTTAATCGAATGGATAATTTTCCTCTCATTCGCAATCGACAACAATCTTACCAACGGGGCTCCGTGTGGTTGGTAGGAGCTGTTAGTGTAGGTGTTCTTATGGTGGGATGTTGCTGGTTCAAACCCCAGTGATACGTTGAATAATAACTGGTGTCGTGCTTGCCTTTAAAAAAATAACAAAATAATAATTGCCAACAATCTTTCTTTTTATATCAGGTTTTACTGTATTGAAGTCTCAAAACCCATCTTCTGACAATGCCACTCTTAACTCTCTCTCAATGTGTTGGCCAATCGGCTACGTAGCGTTGCCCCTCGGATTTTTTTTGATTTTCAGCTCACATTCATCCCTAGTAGGCGGATTTTGCATTGTTTTATTCTAGCATCCGAAGTTATGCACTCTTTACAATGCAACAATCAGCCTTTCTTCACTCTGAAGCTCGACTTTCATAAGGCATTTGACTCGGTTCATTGGCCTTTTTTCTTCCAAATGCTAGACAACTTTGGTTTCGGTAGTCGCTTCACTAGTTGGGTGTGTGAACTAGTCTCTAATGCCCACTTTCAAATTAAGATTAATGGAGTCCAAGGTCAGCAGTTCAAGCTCGGGCGAGGTATCCGGCAAGGGTGCCTTCTATCTCCTCTTCTTTTTAATGTTGTCACTGAAGGCCTTGTGGTCCTATTAAGGAGGGCAACACTGCACCGGATCATTGATCCTATCGTAATCGAGGAATTCTCATTTCATATTCTTACTTATGCCAACGACATGATCATTTTCGGATGCGCAACCACTCAACAAATGCTTCATTCCAAGTTTATCATCCATTTCTTCCTTTCTCTGTCCGGTTTATCCCTGAATAACAGTAAATGTTGCATGTCCATGGTAAATGCGTCTCCCTCTCTGCTTGCCATTGGCCAGAAGATTTTCAGTTGCTCTGTCAAGGAGCTTCCTATGTCCTACCTGGGCCTTCATTTTCATCTTTCGCGTATTTAGGCTACCTCTTGGAATGCTACTCTTCAGAAAGTCCAAACCAAAATTTCATCTTGGCAGACTTCTTACCTATCTATTGCGAAACATTTAACTCTAATAAAAAATGTTCTTTCATCTATCCCGAAATTCATAATGTCCATATTCGTGATGCCTATCGGTGTGCACAAAAAGCTCTCTCGCTTAATGGCGAATTTCCTTTGGTCTGGTCGCTCCCCTCAGCATAAGCATCATCTGGTGGGCTAAAACTTTATGCCACTTGCTCGGGGTAGGGGGGTTGGAGATTATTGACTCTCATATGTGTAGCATCATTCTCGTCGTTAAGCTAAGTTGACAAGCTCACCAACATGGATCTCCTTGCGCGAATTTCCTTCTCGCTAAGTACGGCTCCTTCGAGTCGCTTCAATATGATTCTCGCTCGAACAGACTTCTTGCCTCCCTGCTGCGTAGGTCCTGGATCAAAGCTTAGTCGGCCATCATCTCTAAGAAGGGTAACCTTCAACCCATTTCTCAGTTTATCCAAAGAGCTATTGTGCTAGGAGGCGAATTTTGCACCAAATCATGTTACTTGTCTATGTTGCCGTCAGGTGCTGATTGCTTTCCTGCTAGCCTTATTTGGGGCAGAGGGCCTACTCCCTGTTCAAAGTTCCTTGCTTGGCTAATCGTGCATGACCGGGTCCAGACAGACTATCTTCTAAAGCGCTTTGGGTTTCATCTTTCAAGTAGGTGTATCTTGTGCAAGTCTACTGAAGAATCCGCGTTTCATCTTTTCTGGAACTGCCCCACCTTTAGAGACATTTTCAAGCATACCTGGAATGAACCTGAAGTCATCGTGCGTCAGGACTCTTTCACTCTGGACCTATTGTGGGGTCCGCAATCTGTTAGAAAGTACAAAAGATGGAGTCTCATCTGGAGAACGTGGCTTCTTTCCTCATGGTAGGTGGTTTGGATGTCTCGTAACAACGCTCACTTTCGGGATTGCACAATTACTTTAGGCAAGCTAGCGCACTGCATCTTATCAGATGTGCACTATATTTTATGTTTCTCAATCCCTGACCTTCAACGCTTTCTGACGCCTCGGTTGCCTTCTGAACCGGGCTGATCAGCCAGTGCTTTTTGCTTTGCATCTCTATTTTGGTTTTGTTTCTTTGGCTTTCGGGCCTGTTCTTCTGTGTTTCTGGGCTCAACTATGTTGACCCTTTATCTTTAATGTTGATGCTTATTTTCGTCTCTCTCTCTCTCTCTCTCTCTCTCTCTTTCTATATATATATATAGCGCTCTTTCTGCCCACCTTCTCGTTTAATCCTGTTTTTTTCCCTAAAAAGTCATAGTTTTCGCATTTTTTCTCATATCTAACACCATAGGTGTGATCTATAGGTTTTGTTTAGTGGGAACCGGCTTTTGGATCACCGGAATCTGACATGTATACAAGTTTTTTCAGTGATCCAAAATCAATGGCTATGAAGGCACCAGTTTTTCTTGGCTCATAAAAGTGTTTTTTTGTCAAAAAAATTGATTCAAGTCAATTCCTACTAAATCGAGCATGCTAAACACATAGATCTATCATAAAACAGTTCAAAACTATGAAACAGAAGGAAAAGAATGAGAAATGAGAACTAATATGTTCAGTTATATATATGTTACAGGGATACATCAGTTTATTTTAGTGCCAGTGTGGTCTCATATGTTATTCTAAATAAAAAATTACTCAAAAAGAGAGTATCCCATCTCCATTTTACCGTGTTCTTGGGGCTCTCTCCAGACAACATTTCTAAGAAAAATTAACAAAAACATGCCTGACTTTGACCCATGTACAAAAGCATGTCTAACTTTTGAAAAATTGCAAACACCAGCCTGAGTTAAGAAACTAATTCTCAAAGACACCTCCCCTCTAAAACCAGGTTTTGGCATGATAAAATTATTTGACTGCCCTTCTCTGTATCTCTTAACAATGGTGTTTGAACCTTCTGCCATCATTATAACAACAGCAAATATACTAAAAAAAATCAGAGTTTTCACTAGTCATTTAGTTGAAGGCCCTCAATCATTAGACTTTCCTTCCCTCTCAAACAAGAAGAGATCAACATTCCATCAATAATCTACAAGGTCCATAACGTTAGGCAATCAAATCAAAATCATTACAAGAAAACTGTTGGGGAAAACCCTTATTCTAACATGAATGGGAAACACAGTAAGAGCTCTCCAACTGTAAACTAACATGAAAGAAGAACAGCCGATCAAAAGGGTTTTGGAAGGTCTTGTTGCTTCATCACCATTCAACACCTCAAAACCAGTACACACCGGCCAAAGTTTGTGTGGGGATACAGCATGTCTAAGGTGTGAACGGTGATAAAACAAGCCAAATAAGTTTCAGAGCTGCCTTTAACACCATTTAAACACCTAACTTTTGGTTTGTTTTCCTTTTTGTAAGGGGAAAGACATCTCAGACTTCCTCTTTGAGAGAGAGAGGCGAGATGATGATGATCATCATCATTAGCATCTCTTTCCATTCTTTGCCTTCTCCCTCCCCTCCATGGCTGTCGATTGAGGGCATAAGATGATAAGGCGTTGAGAGAGAGAAAGAGAGTGGTTTGACTCAAGTTGAGGGTCAAATGCTTAAAAGATACATTATAAGGCTATTTTAAGTAATTTTATTATGCCAGACTATGGTAAAGCGAGCTCAGTTAGGAGAAGGGTGCCTTTGAGAATTAGCTTCTTAACTCAGGCGGCTATCTGTAATTTTTGAAAGGTTAGGACTGCTTTTGTAAATAGATCAAAACTCAAGCGTGTTTTTATAAAATTTTCTATTTCTAAATGTGATGAAAAAATAGCAGAAAGTCAATGAACAAAAAGGCTTATCGACTTGGGCACCTAGAGAAGCTAAAGTATGATTCACAAAGTAGCTAGCTTAACCATCACAGCATACATCTTAAGTCAAAATCTCAGGCCTTTTTCTTCCATGACCATTTACCAAAATCTAACCATGAAACATACATTTTAGAAGATACATAGTTGGCCAATTTGGCTAAAAATGTGAGCCTCTAGATCTAGAGAGAAGGGTAGGTGCATCCCATCCAACCAATGGCCTTGATAAACTTCAACCTCCCCGCACACACACTTGTTAGAAATCAAAACCAACCAGGGCTCCGCTTGTCTGGTAGGAGCAGCTAGTGCACTTCACCTCAAATCCCAATGGTATCAATGTATAACTGGTAGGGGTCTGCCTAACCCCAGCTTGCCTTTCAAAAAAACAAAGAAAAAACTTGTTAGAAAGCAAAGAGAGGTGTGATGATGCCTCACATACCGATCACTATTGCAGTTGGAAGATAGTGAGAATGTAGTAAGTAGTCCACGGCAGTCACGGATAGCTGTTGATTGAAAGAGATTGGACACAGCCTGTGATGCATATCCTGACAAGACAAATCATGGGGATGAATGAATAATATAATCTCAGTTTGAGATTGTTCACCCTGCCTGCTCAAACCATGTCCATGGATGAAAAAGGCAGCCTTTTTTTCGAAAGGTAAGCTGTGAAAAAGGTACATTTGTATAAAGGAGACAGGAAACTTTAAGCTCCTCCGAGTTCTGAGATCCACCCTTAACAGGACAGTTAGGACACTGTTTCAGCGGGGGTCAGTACTCAGAGAACCCCTCTAATCCTTCCATAGCACTGTTGACAAAGATAGTGATGGCGGTTCATGCAGTACAACCCTCATCAATGAGTTCATCATATAATAATATTTTTTTCTGGCAGTTTATCGGCAATTAATCAGGGAAATATTTTTGTAATATCATGGAGGATCAAACAGGATTCTTGCATTAACAAATTTCATCTGTTGCAAAATTTTCTTGATAAGAACACGAAAGCCATTTAAAATTTTCAAAATAACCTGAACATTTCGCCTAAATTACTGTTTTTCTAACTTCTGACATCATGGACATGCTTATCAAAGTTATCTGAGGTTTGAATCGTGCCAGAAGCTCTCTCTCTCTCTCTCTCTCTCTCAAAGGGGTAAAAGGTAAAAATAGTGAAAACAGAACAGTGAAAAACACTAGGTTCCACCAACACCGGACATAATACACCAAGGACATTTATGAGGCTTTTGATAGAGCGGACAGGACTGTGTAAAATGGACCGGTCTGAACACTGCTGGCTGGGCATGGAGTTGTCCTAGACAAGTTGGTTTTTTGTCCAAGAGTTCCGCTTTTTTTTCTTTTGGTTTTCCTCTTAAATGTCTGGGAACCAATGCTCCAATAGGAGGGGTGGAACACCGCAAGATACCCAAAAGGTGTTCCGGTGGACATAAAAGACACCATGTTTCAGGCATCCCACACGTCGGACGTTTTGTATGGGGTGGGTGGGGCACAGACAGCAGCAACCCGTGGACCACATCAACCACCCATTCGGATAGAAGTTGTTGCTTGGGAGACTCGGGCAGTCACTTTTTCAATTACATAAGTAGCCACCATTCGCACAGTCTGGTAACCCAAACGTTTTCGACTTCCCCAAAGAAACAAAATTTTAACTTTCACCACCGTGGCCTTCCATGCTTGATAGCCTTGATGCTCCCAAAGATCAAACCTTTGTAGGATAAATAATGTTTCCATGATACCTGTCTATTATGCATAAAAAATCACAACCAACCTCCAAATTAATGTGCCGGCCAGGTTATACATTATTGCTTAGATTAGAAATCACGAGACAGGAAGAGAGAGGAAAGTGACTCATAAGCAAATATTGAGACAGAAAAAGAAACAACTGGAAGTTTAATAGTCTACAAGTGCGTTCTAAGCATGTGAGCATACGATGATGGCTAAGATTCCAATGTAAAGGCACACTTCATCTCTTAATTTTGAAGGTATTATCTATACAAAACCGAAGGAAAAGGATTCAAGGAATGTGATTACAAGAGGGTGGACAACAAACAAAATCCACATTTCAAGTGTAAAGTATGAGAAATAAGAACGTCATTCTTCGATAACAAATGCTAAGGGCAGTCCGATAAAGAGTGGAGATGAAACAAAGGAGCCTGCTGCATGTTCCAGGATTCCTGTCACTGAAGGAAAATGATGAGCAAAGCTCATTCATCCCTGAAAGTTAACAAGCACCACATCATTATATGTTGTCATTTTAACTGCAATGCTAGAAAGTAGAAATGCTAGTCATA